>NW_025335727.1:14445126-14456464 GCF_004798865.1 Varanus komodoensis | reverse complement strand
CTAGGGAAAGTTCTGTCTTGATTTGATCTAGGATTCACTTGTTTGTCTTTCTGTCAGTCCAGGATATTCACAAAGTTCTCCTCCAGCACCATATTTCAATTGCATCCATTTTCTTCCTGTCAGCTTTCTTCATTGTCCAGTTTTCAAACCCAACCTTCCGGCTGGGAAAACAACACTTTGGATTATCTTGACCTTGGTCACCAGTGAAACATCCTTAGACTTGATTATCTTTTCTAGTTCTGTCATTGCTCCAAGCCTCAGTCATCTTCAATTTTTTTGTCAGTACTCTCTCCTTGAATTGATGACTGAGCTGAGGTATGTGAGATATTTCATAATTTTAAGTTCTTCATTACTAACAGTAAAGCTCTGTGATTCTTCTGTAGCCATGATTTTTATTTTCTTAATATTTATTTGTTTGTTTATTTAAAACATTTTTATCCTGTCCTTTGCACAAGCCCCAGGAAGTCTTACAAAAGATTAAATAATAATATAAAATACAATTAAAACATTCGATGATAACAACTCAAAACTAACAATAATAACAATTCAAAAGAGAGGAAGAAAGAAGAAGAAAGGCTTATGCGAATGGGGCGGCATATAAGTTCTCCAAATAAATAAATAAAGAAGAAAGAAGAAAAAGAAAAAGAAAAGAGACTATGTAAAGTATTATTTTTAAAAAATATATTAATTTAATTATTAAAATGATGGGTAAATAAAAAGGTCTTCAGCTAAAAAATATTCAGCTGCAATATTCCTCTTAAGCATATTTATTTTACCCCATAAACTCAGCTTCAAAGATGCCCATATGTCTTTATCTTGTGAAATCTCATCAATCAATTGGTTGAAATTTAACTTCATTATTTGCAATATATCTCTAGGAATATGAAGGTAATAAATTTGGGGGTGAAATTAGATCACTATCTGGCTAATGCATTGTGGGGAATAATACCCCCAACGGACATTGCTTCCAACTTTGGCCAGTTAATTGAATAGCCAGACAAAGAACTAAATGTATTAAACACCTGCATCAAAGCAAGAATGGACACCTGAAGTTCAGAAAATAAATAATACATAAATAATAAATGATTCAGCATGTAGAAGAATTCTGAATTCTAGGCAGTTGTCAGTGCTTGTAAACATAAATACTCAAGGAGAAAATGGATATGCCCATCTGGACCTCTCACCAACAGAAAAAAAAAACAGAAGAAAACTTTTAGTCATAATTCTGACTATTGACATTGAATTCAAAATTTTAACCAACTTCAAACATTGTTCTGGGAAACCACATTTTCTCAGCATCACAAAGATAAATTTCCAATAGATTTTGTCAAAGGCCTTTTCAGTATCCAGAGAGAATAGCAGCTGTGTTTGTTCTACCAGTATTTAAAGCACACAGATCAACCACTGGTCTCAGAGTATCAAACCTGGGCTATCTTTGATTAGTCTCACTTGAACAGGTAACACTAGTCCCATAATGACTTGTTGCAATCTATTGGCCAAATATTTTAATATTGACATTAATTGATGAGTCAGGCCAGGAGTTAATACAGGTGCCATCCTGGTCAGGCATAGCAATCACAGTAAAATCAGTTTTGTTCAGAAATGATGAAAGAGAACTTGATTCAAAACTATAATTATAAAGATAATTTAAAAATTGGATCTAACAAGCTTGAAAATGCTTTATATTGCTCAGCTTGCAACTGTCTGGCCCAGGGTAGTTTACCAGTATTTGTGTTAACTGTGGCTTTTATAATTTCACCGATACGCAGCGGATCTAAAAGAAACTGTTGCTGTGAGGTATCTATGTAGGTATCGATGATCTTGGCTCTATCTTTAGATATTGCTTATGAATGGCCAAAAAATCAAACAGTCTGTTCCTTCTCCCTTGTTTCAGTACACATTCTGTACAGAATAGATTTTTGTCTTTAAATGTAACCTTATGTCTTTAGGAGAGGTATGTACCAATCATTCTTATTTAGCTGAAATAACTTTGTTTTTGCTGGGTAAGACAATGTACCAAAATCTTACTGGCATGTCCACCATTTCCCAACAGTCTTGTTGTAGGCATGTTAGAGCAAATTCACCTGCTTATGTTGAATCACCTGTGATTCCTGATAGATTTGTACAGTTTGTACAAGTGGCAAATATATTTATAAGAGATTTCAACTTCTTGCTTTAAAGGTTTGGTTTTTTGGTTTTGTTTGTTTGTCTGTCTGTTTTAAAGGATAGACAATTATGCATCTTCTTACTGGTCTCACATTCAGGTGTAAGGAACAACTATGTCCTCACTGGTTCCAAAATACTTGCATAGCTTAGTTGTGTCTTTTCTGAAAGGTGTTTTTTCTTTAATACTAATTTTAAAAACCCGCTAAGATTCACACACTGCAAAGACAAAAGACAGTTTTGACAGTCCTTTCAAGAAGCACAATACTCATTAGCAGTTGGATGCTGCTGGGAGAATGTAACTAATCCTTTGGTTGATGAGTTTGGGACATTGCTTTGGGGACAGGAGTGTTTTGATCATTCTTGATCCAAATCTAAATCCACTGATCTAATTCTTGTATGGGCTTTTTCTTAGTTTTAACCATCTAGGTAGTTAAACAGATGACCATTAAGCAAACTTTATCTTCTCTCTTCTGCTTCAGGGAAGAGCCAAGGAGGGCGAGTGTTTTGCCAGACAGTGCAATTCTCTGAACAGTCAAATAATGCATTTGCTTGGGAAGATATGGAGGAAGTTAATGGAAAAAAATGAAAAATGAAAAAAATAGATATTCTACATAAGTTACTTCTCTTTTGCTCCTGATGGTGCTTGCTTGTATATAATACACTCCACTAGGGGGTGCCATGACAGCAGGAAGACACTGGTGAATATCTTATTTGTTACCATAGCCCTCTCTTCTTCCCAGCAGAATTGGGTGAGGCCTACCAGCACTGGTAGGCACCACAGCCACATAAACTCGCAGCACAAAGTAGCCTTTGAATGATAGCAATGCACTCAGTGCACACTTGAGCATCAGAGTATTCAGAGACCAGGACAGCAACTGCAGAAGTTCTGCCCAAAATATCCACAAAGTGCCAGTTTGCCTTCCCTTGCACCTGTCGGTAAACTTCTTACAACAAAGTCTTCTGGTTCTTCCTTATGTTACCCTGTGAAGTACCATGCACATTCATTTTGCTATATGAATAAAATGGACAATATTGCTAGACAGCCAGACTCTGTCTTTAGATATTACTTATGAATATTACCAACAAAATAGAACACTACAAGGCAGTTTTTTCCAATCTGGCTCCTTCCAGATGTGTTGGAGTGCAGCTCTCACCTTTCTCCATGCTGGCTTGGTATGCTGGGACTTGTAGTCCATCACATACGGGGGACACCAGATTAAGGAAGGCTGCCACAAGCACTGCAGTGCTGTGCAGTAATCACCAACCAAGGCATAGGTTAAAAGATATAATGTTGTCATAATGCCTTGTGTTGCTCCCTTAAGTGGCACACAATTTTCAGCAATGTTTGGACAGAAATCCCAGACCAGATGAGGTCTACTTTAGACAAAATCTATAGTATTAAGTAAAGGAAAGGGAAGTGACCCATTCCTTTTGCACTTCCACCAAAGAACATATGAAATATTGACTTCAGTGCTCTTTTGTTTCTGACAGAAAATGTCATAAATTTGTAACCTGCTCACTGTCACAACACATTTCGCATAAAATACCTCCACAACCTAGAATTTTCAGATTAAACGGGGAGAAGACCCAACCTTGATGAGACCCAGTTTCCAGATAAGACACATATTTTGGAACTAACTGATACAATTGTCCAGTATCCATTAGTGTAATTACTTTATTAGAAAAATAGAATATGCAAAGTTTCAAGAACAGAACATCTAGATCATTTCAACAGACAAGATGTAACAAAAAGTAGATTTGGAGAGAAGAGGATGGAAAGAATAAAAACAAATTCCAAGATGGAATGAGGGAGGACAACTATTACTAAGGACAATATCTTATGTACATTTAGGCAAGGAAAATTTCTACAACTCCAAGTCTGGACATTTTTGTAGAAACTCTAAGTGTACATAGCATTGCGCATTCAGATATGTTTCTCTTCTTCACAAAGCATGCAGGGCCCTTACAAATGGATTATCTAGTATACTTCATGATTATATAAACATGTATATACAACAAACACTAGTACATTCTATCTGGGCTCAGGCAATACAACCTATACCAAAGGGCTCAGATGTCGAGTGTGGGTTGCCACTGTTGACGGAAAGGTCTGTGTTCTGGTGTGCATATGCCCAAAATACACAACAGACAAAGGTTTTCTTTTAAAGGATTTATTCTTAGAATAACTGGTTATCAACAAATTGTTACAGATAACACACCTGAGCAGTCATCAGTTGGTCCTTTTAAACATTGATTATTAAAGCTTTATGTGGAACACACGTAACACTTTCCAGTAGCTTACAGAAGTAAAAACTTGCAATGGCATGATCTTTCCCACTTGCATAGCAAAGAAGATGCTCTGAAGGAGCGGGAGAATGGGGTGCTATAACACAGAAGAGGCGGAGGTGAGCTGGTGTGAATTGCCCTTTGAGCTGCTGTTATCTCATCAAGGGCCAAATAAGCTTTCTCTGGACCAGTGCCTGGTCAGTATCAGCTACATTTCAAGAAAGCACGGAGGCTAATTTCTAGAAAAGAGGGTTTTTCTCAGCCCTGGTTATGTGTCAGTGATTGCATGATTTAACCAATGCAAGTTACACCTATTGAATTGTGATCATCACTGAACAGTGGATTGCCATTGAACCATGGGTTATCATGTTGTCTGAACTGCTAACAAACCATGTTTTGTTAACCACAATCAATCCATTAAAAAACTCATGACTTATTGTTAGATTGTGAACTGTGAGTTCTTCATGGTTAGCGAACCATAGTTTGTTAGCACTCCTGAGCTGAAATAACATGAAAGTCCATGTTTCAACAACTCACACTCAACCCTTACTCAGCCTTGTGTGTGGCTAAACATCTGAACTCTAAGAAATTATGCTTTAGAGGTTCATAAAACCAGCTTCAAGTTTGGGAGACATCTCAGCAAGAGACTGTGTTTGTGCATGTGTGCGTGCCCATGTGTGTATTTTACTCCGGCTTGCTTCTAGAAGCTCATTTACTTCCAGGTTGAAATCAGAGTGCTGGTTTTACTTTTAAAGGCTTTTCCCTTCCAGTGAGCTATCCAGCTTACAGACTGTGAGCTCTCCTTTTACAGGGTCCCCCAAATTCTGAAGATAGAACATCTCTAGAAAGTGCTGGTCTTCATCATTAGTTGTCCTGGTGATATGAAATGACCTCAGAAAAAATATGGCGGAGGACTGCTATGGTGGTTACTGAAACAAAACAAGTTGGGCCATGGTTATTTTTTATTTTAAAGTTAAATCTTTCTGGCTAACCTTGTATAATGCATCCTGCTGTAAACCCATGGAAAGTTTCCCAGAAAAGTGAAGTCAAAATACTTAAAATTCATTGATCCATTGATTCTTGCCAGGTGTTGCACCTGAACTATATGCAAATTTTTGCTTTTTAGTGAGGACTAAATTTCATGCATCCTTCAGTGTAAAGATAATCTGATAGTATTTGAAGAATAACTATTTAAATCCACAAGGAAAGGTAACCCTCAATGGATTAGAATTCCAAATATTTCCTTACTTTGTCATTTTTGGGGGCCATTTCAAACTTGGGTGTGTGTGGAAACGTTAACATTGTTTTCTGCAGTTCCACATAATGTAAAATTTCATCAACCACAATATTTTAAAAGACAGGAATCCTGAGATATATCACATCTAAATGGAAATATCATCTAAGCATGGTACCATTTATCAACATCACTTTGAAATGCAGTGGATGATATGATGGGATTATGTAGATCTCAAATATCTACGGGTGAATGAAATTGGGTAACCTTAGCAACCCCAGGTACATCTGTGTAGCTATAAATCAAATGTCAGCACAATGAGCTATGCACAAAATAAAGAAATAATTCTTGAAATATTCATAACGCAATGCAATGTATTGTTTTATAACTCTGTCCACTTATATGCATTAGGAACTAGTGGGGTGGGGGAAATGATAGCATGCACCCCCATGTACAAATTCTTATAATTAAAGTAGACAAGACATTTGTGTTTGCATATGCATACGCACACACACCCATATATGGATGGACACACACACACCAATTTAATAGACTCATACACTTTAGAAAGAAAGGTAGCTTTCCCAGCTAGCTAATTAACTGGAAATCAGCAATAAAATATTATGAAGTCAATTGCTTTTCTTAAAGAGAGAGATAACCAGTTTTGTCTTACATAGCATTAATTACATTTTAGTCTTCCAGGTCCTCACTTGAGTAGAATAAAAGAAGGGAAAGCTAGGGAAAGCTCTCTTAAAAATTTATGAAGGCATCAAAATGAACTGGCATCCGTAAGCTGCTTATTGGCAGTTATGCTGTTGTTCAGGAAGGCTGGGCTGCCAGACGGCTTCAAATCTGTAGGCATTCCACCTCTGCTCACAAAATTTAACCTGAATGTGGATTCTCCAGGAAGCTTTTCTCCAGAGACTTCACTAAACTTTTATTTGGTTGTGGGGGGCGGGGTGGGGGAGTCTATTGAACAAATAGTTGCCAGCAGTTTCAGCAGTATCCAGAGGCCATCAGATTCCTAGAAAACTTCCAATCTGTCTTCTGGTCTGCTATAGCATCAAAACCGCACTTGTGACCCAGATCAACCATCCCAGAGCAGAAACTGAAACAGGTGGTCAGTGATCTCTGAAGCTCTAAATCAAAAGGGGCCAAATTCAGATCCAAAGAGATTCTCAGAAGCCACATCCCACTGGTGTGCAAGGACAAAGACAAAGAGGGCAAGAACACCATATTTTAGCATAAAACTCTTAGATACAGTAACTTTTCCTTGGGAGTAGCATTTCAAGCTTTTAGAGTGAGGGAGAAAAATGCACAGAAGTCCGGATACCATCAAACAATCAGCAGTTGGGGAACTGAGGACAGACAAGAAAAAGGGACGCAGCCAGTCTCAGATTCTCAGAGGGTCATATTTAACCTGAAGGTCTGAAGTTCTGCATCAGTGCAACAGATGGTCCAATTAGTCATGCTTTCCCATTATGCCCCACACTTCCAGAACCAGACCCCCAAAGGTCCATGCCTGGAGTCGTTTGGAAGTATTGACTACCTATTTGGGCTGGCCTTAGGAGGTTAAGCAGGGTGTGAGAATGGCAACAAATATGTAATGTTCTGTAGGGAAAAAATTGTTGTTTTGTTATCCATCACAAGTGTTCATGACGAGCAGACATACATATGTTAGGAATGAAAGAGATGGTTATTCCTAGTGTGTGTTCCAAGGATAGGCAGATGAAGACTTGGCACATGATGAGGAGTCTTGGGAACCAGAATTCTCACACACTGAAATGGAAGAAGAGGAGGAGCTTCCAAGCTGTTTAGATGGCAACAGTCAGTATTTATAGCTGCAGGGAAGAGGCATGGGAGAAGAACTGCAAGCATTCAAGCCTTGCATGACTCTTGACCCCATGACACAATGTTGGAAGAAATCGGCCAACCAGTTAGAGTAGTGGCAGACAGAGAAGAGGTTTGCCTGCCTCCAAAAGGACATCCCAGAGGGATGGGCCCCAAGGAATGTTGGGAAGTAGTTGTTAGATTGGGTTCAACAAACAAACCTGTGCAAGGATGGTCACCTTGATTTAGGCAGCTAAATCTTGTCAACAGCTCTCATGAAAAATGTCCTGTATCATAGCATGACCTGTTACACTTCAATGCAGGGCTACATTTTATGAACTTTCAGTTTGGTCTTCTGGAAAGGAAAAGTAGGGGTAGAAATGTGCTCACAACACACAAGTTTCTCAGTGGACAGAAGCTCAGACCCAAAGTGTAGAATTCTTTCCCTCTAAAATTAAGATGGCTCCATCTTTAATCATCTTCTACAGCTAGTAAGGACAATTTAATAATTCTTTCATGTCTTTGCACTGTAGTATATCGTTTGTAGCTGAAGTTTGTTTTTGTCTGTTCTGCCTACCTCTGCTATATTTTGTTTTCTATTTTCTATTTTGTTGCTTTTGTGATTTTCATTGTTGTATACATCTGCCCCTGAGTGATATATACATGTGCATTAGTAGAGAGAGGTAGAAATGATGACATAAAGAAACAAAATTGGCTCCCTCTCAGAACTGCGGGGCTCTTTCCTCCCCACAGAAATCCAAAGGGGCTTCTGCTCACAGAAGGGAAGACATTTTTGCTAATTCTTCCCTTGCAGATTCCCATATTATGCCCCAAAGTTCTAGAGGTCATTCAGCCTTCCAGAGGAGATATTTAGGGGATGCAAGAGGCTGCAGTGGGAAGGCGGGGTCAGTGCAAATTGACCCCCCTTCCATGAGTAGAAACATTCTGCAAGTGAAAGTCTATTCACAGGATCTCTGGTTCCAAACATCTGTCAAAAACTGCATGTCCCAGTTGCTGCTTCATCTCTCTCAAGCTTTTCTAGATAACATTTGTGTGTATCAGTCCTCTCAGAGCTTTCAGGATAACTGTGTGGAGGGGCTGGTGGGGAGTGGCCAGGTGGGCCATGTTTTTCCAACCCTTGATGTAGATAATTTTTAAAGTTAAAAAGTTAGAGGGTTTAAGCACACTGGCTACAATCCTCATCAGACCAAAGAGTTAGTAATTTCTGCTAAACAATTGATATGCTCACAGATGGATTCCTCTTTTTGTTTTACAGAAACTTAAATCCCCTCTTTCCAATTTCATTTTTAGAATAATATCTCATTGGTCGCAAGTATAGAGATCTATAGTCTCATGGTCTCTAGCCTCTGCAGTTGTCAAGCAACAAGAACAACAACTACCCTCTAGCAAAGCCTCTATGGTTTTTAACCACACAGCAGAACCATCATTCCGGGAATATTTCATGAAGCAGTGATTGAAGTTCCTGACTACTTCCTGGGATGCTCTAGGAATAAGAACCATAGAAGCTTTCACAGTGGGGTTGAGTTCTTACACATTTAGACTCAAAGATGTCCGACAACTCCTAGGATTCCCCAGACAATTGATTGCCTGGGCATACTGAGAACTGTACAACTGTTTCTTTGTGCCTAGGTGTGCATAGGCTTACACCCTTAGTTGATAAGCAGGTTGAGGAAAACTTCCTCTAATATTTCTCTTTAATTCTCTGTTGAATACTCCAAGGGTTTTGTTTTCACCATTTCCATCCTAATCTACCAGTTCCTTTACATTCCTTGGCATTGATCCATGAGTCCATTTCTTTCTTGCGAGATTGTTTTGAAAACAAGGAAGGTGAGATAAACAGCAGGAAAAGCATGTGAAGACTATTTCTTAAGTAGATTGAGATACCCAGTGTTTGGGGCTGAATTTGAGTAAAGGTATCTTGTCTTCTTTTTCAGGGCCTAGTTCTGGAATAAATGTGTAACTGTTGAAAACTGCTGAAACTCAAAATCAATCAGATTCTAAGCTGACTCTAGTAGTGTAGGTGGAGGAGATCACGGGGTGATTCTGACCGAACACACTTAAGAGCCCATTATCAGGCCTATGCTGTGGCGGTGAGGATGGCAAAGAAGAAATTCTTCTCCGTTTCCATTGCCTCCTCACAATGCCATCCGGCGGAGCTTTTTCGGGTGGTGCAGGGGCTGATACATCCGGGCCCAAAGAAAGATCTTGTGCCACCCTCGAAGGCCTGCTGTGATGACTTTGCCAAGCATTTCAGGGAGAAAATTGCTCAGATTCGCCACAAGCTTGACTCTGCTATTGAATCAGATTCTACCGGGGAGACACCGTCGACGCCGTTGAGTCCACAATTAATGGATGAATTTCAGTTGTTGCGGCCTGATGATGTGGACAAGGTGCTTGGACAAGTACATCCTACCACTTGCTTTCTAGACCCATGCCCATCTTGGCTACTTAAGAAAGCCAAGGACGTGATTGGGACCTGGATCCTGGAGGTGGTCAATGCCTCTTTAAGAGACGGCCGGGTACCTGCCCCTTTAAAGGAGGTGGTAGTCTGGCCAGTCCTAAAGAAGGCATCCCTGGACCCAGAGGTGGCCGCCAATTATAGACCGGTGGCCAACATCCCGTTCCTGAGCAAGGTGCTAGAGCGGGTGGTGGCGGGACAACTCTAAGCAGTCTTGGATGAAACTGATTATCTGGACCCATTTCAGTCCGGCTTCAGACCCGGGTATTGCACTGAATCTGCCTTGGTCGCCCTGTACAATGACCTGTACAGGGAGAGATACAGGGGGAGTGCATCCCTGTTAGTTCTCCTGGACCTCTCCGCGGCTTTCAATACCATCGACCATGGTATCCTTCTGAATAGGCTAGTGGGATTGGGAGTTGGAAGTACTGCGTGGCGGTGGTTCCGCTCCTATCTCAATGGCCAATTTCAGAAGGTGGTGCTGGGGGACTATGGCTCTGTGCCATGGCAGTTATGCCATGGAGTTCTGCAGGGGTCCATTTTGTCCCCTTTGCTATTTAACATCTACATGAAACCGCTGGGAGAGGTCATCAGGAGGTGTGGGCTGCAGAATCATCAGTACGCTGATGATACCCAGCTCTACCTCTCGTTTTCCACCAAGCTAGGTGAGGAGTGGCTGTGCTGAACCGGTGCCTGGCTGAGGTAATGGGCTGGATGAG
Source organism: Varanus komodoensis (assembly GCF_004798865.1). Classification (NCBI taxonomy): domain Eukaryota; kingdom Metazoa; phylum Chordata; class Lepidosauria; order Squamata; family Varanidae; genus Varanus; species Varanus komodoensis. The sequence continues at coordinate 14,445,750 of NW_025335727.1, read as the reverse complement.
GGCCAATAAACTGAAGCTCAATCCAGACAAGACAAAGGTCCTGTTGGTGGGTGGTTCGGGCCTCAGGATGGGGGACTTAGGCCTTGTCCTAAATGGGGTTGCACTCCCTCTGAGGGACAGAGTTCGCAGCTTAGGAGTGCTCCTTGACCCTGAGCTGTCTCTAGAAGCTCAGGTGACGGCGGTGGTAAGGAGCGCCTTCCTTCAGCTTTGGCTGATACATCAGCTGCGGCCCTTCCTGGAGAACGACTGCCTGGCGACAGTGACACACGCGCTGGTAACTTCCCAATTAGATTTCTGTAACGCACTCTATGTGCGACTACCCTTGAAGACGGTCCGGATACTTCAATTGGTGCAGAATAGAGCTGCCAGGTTGCTGATGGGGACTGGGCGTTGTTCTTATATAACCCCAGTTCTCCGTCAGCTCCACTGGCTCCCGATTGAAGTCTGGGCCCAATTCAAGGTGTTGGTTATGACCTATAAAGTCCTAAACGGCTTGGGACCTGAATATCTAAAGGAATGCTTGCGCCCATATATGCCCTCCCGCCCCTTGAGATCAGCAATGGATGCCCTTCTCCGGGTACTCACCCTCCTAATATCATTCACAGAGGGTTCCCGGAGAAGGGC
>NW_025335727.1:14218604-14445026 GCF_004798865.1 Varanus komodoensis | reverse complement strand
GGGACTGGGCGTTGTTCTTATATAACCCCAGTTCTCCGTCAGCTCCACTGGCTCCCGATTGAAGTCTGGGCCCAATTCAAGGTGTTGGTTATGACCTATAAAGTCCTAAACGGCTTGGGACCTGAATATCTAAAGGAATGCTTGCGCCCATATATGCCCTCCCGCCCCTTGAGATCAGCAATGGATGCCCTTCTCCGGGAACCCTCTGTGAATGATATTAGGAGGGTGAGTACCCGGAGGAGGGCTTTCTCTGCGGTGGTGCCCCATCTATGGAATGCGCTCCCCAGAGAGGTCCGCCTGGCACCGTCATTATTTGTTTATCGGCACCAGGCTAAGACCTTTTTATTTAAAACTTATTTTAATTGTTAAATTATTGAATTAATTAAGTTTTTAAAATTTTTAGCTGAGAATGCACCAGGGGTTTTTAAATAGCTTTTTTTAATTGTTATATTATTGTTATTTATGTGTGTATTTATGTATTTTTTGTGAGCCGCCCCGAGGCTTTGTTGCGATGGGGGCAGCATAGAAATGTTTTAAATAAATAAATAAACACTTGAATGTAGAACGATTCCCAATTTCCTTGCAAAAAAAACCCCTTTAATCTTTGTATTGTTCAAACATTATATTAATTTATATATTCTGCTTTTGTGCACCCTCCATAGCAACGTTTCCAGATTCAGCCATCTTTGCACATGTTCATATGTTGATTGCTTTAAACAAAGCAAAGGATATTTTATGATGAAACATCTTATGATATATTGAGTGTGGAAAAACACTATATTATTCATGTCACATTTCCATGATGATGCAAAAAGTCAAAGATTATCCAACAATGTGTAGTAACAGAGAACTTTTGCTCCCAAATGCATAATCCTGGATCTATAACTCAGTGAGAAAATTACAAATATGACAAAAATGGTGCTTCAATGCATATCTTCCTGAAAAAGGCAGACAGACAGACAGACAAGTCTTCCTTTCCTGTTTGCTCATTCATTAATTGCATTTGGGATTAAGCTTCTAGATCAAAAAATATGACTCCTAGAGGAACTTAGCCCTGACATGGACTCTTTCAGAAACTACCTTGTGCCGTCAGTATCAAGTACTGGATGGTAAAATGTTGATGTCAGTAGCCTGATGTCAGATACTGCCACTTCTACCCAAAAGACATGTTACTGTGCCCAAAAACAGTTTGTCTCAACTCTTTGAATTATCAGAGTTTCTTACAATAAGACAAGTCTCTGCTGAAGGGCAAAGTGTTGCAGGATGGTATCCAGACATCTGAGCACATTGGCAATAGGAAAACAATTAATGCTAATAGTTTTCCACCCATGTGCAGATCCAAGAAGCAGCATCTCAAATGCCTGTGGGATTCCTATTATTATTGAAGCCAAATGTACAGTGACATAACCAGATTTTAAATCATATGCATGCAGCAATTTGAGTTGTGTTTAAGTTTCAACAAGTCATGTTTAAACACATTAAGTTGTGTTTTGATTTTTAACATGAGACTACTTTGACAGATTAAGGAGGACTTATCCATCATTTGTTTATACTGATATAACTATTCTGAAATTAAGGTGTCAGAGAGAGAGCCCTATTCTCACTAAATATATTTATAAAATGGGGCTGAAACGATTAGCCCTTAACCAGGGGAAGTTAACTAAGCACATGGAAAAGGGGGGAGGAATAGAACCAGTCCCTGTTTATTTAGAATCATGATTTCCCATTTCTTCCCAGTACAAGCTGTATTAATTGTTCAGGACCTTGAGCACATGCTTCAATGAAAATAAATTACTTTATTTCTATTACGCCACCAATGGCAGTGTAACTTAATTTCATTAGCTCGAACCTGTTGAGAGGATTTAGATTTCCATAGCAGGACGCACTTGAAATGAAAAGATGCTTTCGATGCTCCAATTAACAGAATCGTTCCCCTTTCAACTGAAATGAATGTTATTGAAACCAATTAGCATAGACTGGAAAATCTCTCATTAACAAGGGGAGTGTGGGTGAGTAAACAGCAATGAAAAGATGAAATTAGAGAAGAGGCTCTTCTTGTTGGCCTGAATAATTACATGCTTAGTTGCCTAATTGTCTAGTGAAAAGCAGTGCAGTGATAGTAACAGATTGCCGTGTTCATTAGGCTGCAAAAGGCCACCTGCTGCTGAGGCTCATTTTCCTACAGTCTATATACACGTGTTTATCCCGGGGGATTGATATTTGGACACAACACTAGCTGTGAAAAGCAAATGAGCTTGCCAATATGCTGCAATATTGTGTCCCTTTATGCCGAGATACAGAAGCTTAATATGTCAAATATAATGAATAAAACCAAGAACGATCAGGAAGTTTATGAGGAAACTGACCTTCTAACATGTCCCAGTCTCGAACCCTTAAAAGTGTCCAGATCTTCAGCTTTTCAATGCAGATGTTCCTTTCTGGCCTGAAACTGCTCCAAATTATATTGTACAAAAGATAAATTACAACCATGATGGCCCTTGCAATTTTTAAAGACAATGGCATAATGAAAGCCCATGATGTTCACTGTTAAAAAATTGGAAACAAATGTTAAATACCAAATGCTAAGAAGTGTTCATGAAAAACAGCATTGTTCCTATTTGCTCAGCGGTGGTAATAAACATCAAAGAGCCGGGGCCTTTATGCAAGCCCTTCCTTCTCCATCCGATCACTTCATGTCTCATAACTGCTATTTTTATGAGTCTTTTAACTTTAGTTTTATTGTTTGGTGTCATATGTACCAAATGTCACTATCAGCACAAACTACAGGGCCTATTCTTTTCTTTGTGCTTCACTGCTGCTAGTGTCAAAGGACCCATTAAAGACACCTATTTAATATTGTGGGCAAAAAGGGAGGGAGGGGAGGGAGGAAATGTAGAGGAAGAGATTCCGACAGAAAGACAGATATAAACCAGCATGCAAAGCAGAGTGGGGATTCAGGCTGCAGCCTCTAATCTTGCATGCACAATTTTGCATTCATTATTTCCACATGCTTAAAGGGAATGGCACCTGTGAAATTAAAGGCTGGTTTGAGGCCCCTTTGAAAATCTGGCCATCTGAATATGATCTACTGAAAGCAGTGTTTGTTTTTTTGCTTTTGGGGGTGGGGGTTGCAGCTGCTGATATACAGCAAAAGAATGAATGCAAAACTTGGTGAAAGCATTTTTCAAGCACATTATCCATTGTACCAAGCTAATACATTTCCCTGGTTAAATTATTGGGTTTGTATTCCATAAATTCAATCACTGACAACAGGGGTGGGGAGAGTGGGGAAAGAAAAGATAACATCAATTCCAAAATCTAACTCAGCTCAACTGTGGCTCCTACTGGGTTGTTCTCAATTGAGAAATGAATTTTTAATATGGACTTATCTGTTTACTTTGTTCTTCGCAGTTGAAGGGTCAAAGTGACAGAACATGCCATGTGATGAACTAATTTCAACCTATCCATTAAGAAGACTTTTTATTGATTGTCTTACACTTCTAAATATTGTTACCATACAAGATTCCTCTCAGTGCTAGTGACATGGATGACCACCAGCTCTGCTCCACACCATTGCCCCGAGCACAGCATGGCAGCAGCAAGGGACAGAACTGTCATCTGTGCCAACTGGTGGAGAAATGCCCTCTTAAGCCGACACGTAGATGACGGGAGGTTATGAGAGTTGTCCAACACATCTGGAAGTCACCATGTGATAGAAGACAGATACTTCGGGTATTACCCGTTCCATTAAACCCTGAAGCAGTCCATATCTAACATTTATTTCATTTGATGCTAATTATAATATATTTTTAAAAATTCATATAGTGCCACAATAGCTAAGTGATCTACAATGCTTGTGCTTTAAAAAAGCCAACACTTCCAATCTCATATAAGGTTAATAGTGTTTTAAAAAGTTCATATGAATGGGAACATTAAGACAGTAGGAATGGTTCAGTTAAATGTGAAACTTTTAAACAGGAAAATGAAATCCAATTTTTAACAGTTAATCTAGGTTTGCACTCTTTAAGGGCTAGTTCATAATGACATCGTCCTGATTATTTCAGTGGCATGACCTTAGATGAGGAATCTGGCAAGATGTTTTATTGCAAGACACTTTTGGGTCATGAAATGATGTATTTCATTATGTGAAATGTGTTGTGTTCCAAGATGAGGTGAGAAGAATAGGTCCTGTTGACAGTGGCATTCGGCCTGACATGAACATCTGCAGAGGGGACAGCACAAATGAAAACTAAGCATATTCTGCAATGCTGTTTTAGTAAGTTTCAAAGGACTGGAAATGTAAGTGCTATTTTCATAAAGTATCTTGGAAGAAGAACAACTAAATGCAATATATCATGTCTGGTAGCCAGAGATGGAAAGTAATAAGATTTCTGAAAGTTATAGAACAAATAATCAGGGAGGCATTGTATGGGCATTAACCCGTATTTGCATCTATGTCCCAGCTGCCGCAAGGGCAGGATCAACATGGGCACATGCTCTCTTACCCACTGTAGGGAAGGAGAAAGGCAGGCAATGGGGATGGAGTGGAAAAAACGAGAAAAATAATTGCAACATTCAGGACCACATCTATGGCTTCAGTCTAGCCGTTTTCTGTACAAATAACATATCATGATAATGGGATGATCAGCTGAAGGTAAGCAGCAAAGGCTTAATGCGTGGGTGGGCAAGACGTGGCCCTCAGAGCTTGGTGGACTCAGAAGCAGCCTGAATCATTGATTTGGCAGCCCTGTTGAGTACCCGAAATTCCCTCACTCTGCACTTCTCTCTAATCTCTTATTTGAGATCATAAGCAAAGGATTCCTGGGTTCAGTCCATGAATGGTGTTGCCAAATCTGTGATCAGTTTGTGACAGATAGAAAAGTGAACCTGTTGTTGCTTTACCATCACTAGCGGCAACAACAAAGCATTAGTTGTCCAACCTGGACAATCCAGGTTGTCTCCACCCTGGAGGGAGGGGGTGCACAGGCAGCCTCCAGGTGCCCTGTTCTAGATCTGAAAAAAATCTACAGCTCCTAGCCGTATATTTAAAATAACAGGTGATTTGGTCCTAATCCAAACAAACAAACAAAATCAGGCATTGGTAGCTCGCACTTGGCAGCCTAGGTGGATTTTTGTTTATGATGTTATGGGGAACGTATGTTTTTGGGATTTTAAAAATATGTTTAAAAAAGAGTTGCAACCTTTTTTAATTAGTGATGGGTGAACTTGTAGAAATCATAGTGTTTTTTTTCTCAAACTACGAATGCCTCCACTCAATCTTGGAGGAATGCTGAGTGGGAAGGGAACTTGGAGGGAAGTTTTCCATTCTAAGATCTCAGTGTAGATACACAAACTGTTGAGCATGCGTGGCAGCCAGGTTGGACACTATACTGTGGCATAAGGACATCCTGCTTCACTCCTCCGGACAGGTGTTGCATGCCATATTCTTACCCTCCAGCCAGTGTGGAACCCATAGAGCTGGTGTAAGCTGCTGAGGTATAAGTGGAGCTGCAGGTTGAAACTGCAAAAGTGCTCCCCTCACGTCTTCCTCAGATCCCCTTTCAGCACCTGGGTTTAATTTTTAATTTTTTTTGTTTTTTGTTTTTTTGTTTACTAACAAAGAAGTAATATGGCCAGTACTAGAACTGGCCTTGGCTGACTAGCTGGATACAGAAAGATGATAAAGCTACCAATGTTGAAAATGGGTGGAATGGGTGGGAAAGGGATGGAAAAGGGGTGGAAACTATGTAGCTCTTTCTTTAGTTTCTAAGTCCATACTTTTATATTGTTTCATTTGGAAAATGGTTAATAAACAGTTATGAGAGATCATTCTGCAAGTTGGATATATTTACATTTACTTCAGCAAGTAAAGAGTTAAACCAATCACCATCGAGACATGCAGAGAACTTAGCAGGTTGGAGCGCAATTCTATTGGAGAAAAAGGCTCCAGCTCCTTGCCTACTGGAGGCTGGCTGTGAAAGTATCAATCTGGCAACACTTCCCTCTGCAGCCAGATCTCCCTTATGCAATTTGTCCCCAATCAACAACCTGAGGTAAAGCTCAATTCTATGAAGTTTACACAGGAAAAACATCCATGGCTGACTGGCACATACGCAAGTTGTAAGACTTTTTTCTTCTTTAAATATGCATAGGATTGTACCCTGAGTCATGCAGACCACACAGGTGTTCATAATCAACTTCAGTCTGAATAATGTAACTGTTACAGTTCCTTAGATCACCATCCTAACTCAGTAAGCATGTGGACCTTACAAGCCTAATGGAGTCTGTGAACAAAGCATTTCAAGTTGTAGCAGCATCTCTAGTTTTAATCTTTTCCATGGTACAGGAAAACAAATCTGAATTTAAAATTTACTTTTTCCCCTTTCCTCAAACTGAAGGGTCCAATGGACAAAAATCTTCAATGTTCTTCTTACAGAATGAATAGTTATGGTGCTGTTGTTAATTATAAAAAGAAACAAACCTTAGTGGAAGCTAACATTCCTTCTATATGTCACTGTGCATTACGTTTGATAGGCATCTGCTTTTGTCTTCAGTTTCTCATTATTGTGATGGGCTGCAAACAATGAGAAGTTTTTTGGTGCAATGTTTTCCCTGTTTTCTGGTTTCCCTGTTTTCTGCGATCACAGGCGACTTGGGGCATTGATGCAGTATTTCCATTTATTTACAAATAAACATATTTCACAGAGATGAAGATGACTGCATCAGGCATCTACAAGCAGTAGAGCAGATTCCCAAAAAAGTCACCATTCATTAGATTTCCAGGGAGACACACCTATAGATGCTTTTTGCCTTCCAGAGCTCAAAACTCACTCATCACATCCTTCTCCAACAGCTGCATAAATGTTTCTATTATTCTTCCTCACAGAGATTCCTCAGTCAGCAACCCTCTAATCTCAGCTGAGGGTGAATCATCTGACTGGGGATAAGTGGTGGGGCTAGGAGAAGGCATACGGCCATCTGAGAACTCTGGAGGGCTGGTTGGAACCAGGCATGTGTAAGGAACATTCTTTGGGGGTGGGAATCTACTGGATTTCCTGAGTGTGGCTCCTGGACTCTTCTGCTTTCCCGTGGTCATGAATCCAAGTGAACATGCCTAGCATTCACACGGCACTCATCAGGAAGGGAGCCCCAAAAGGGACATACCAGCAATGTCCCTTTTCCACATCAGCTCAGCTCGCTTTCTAAGGCAAGGCCAAGCATTAGAGAAAGCCCTTGATCACTAGAGAGACAGATTCTGCAGAGCTTCATTGCATCACTAATTATGACATTATCAGATTAATTTTATGTTTTACTTCCAGCACAAAGAGCAACCTCAAAGTGACATTTTCTTTCTGACAAACATTCTTGTACTCTCACTTTTCAGGGGAGTGGAAAAACAAAGATCTATAATCCTTTTTATCATTGTTTGGACTAGGATTTATGTAGTAAAACTTTGTTCAGAACTATGTTCTGAATCTGGATTATATACTATGCAGGATAGAAAAGTGGTATTCAAAGTGAGAGCATAGAGATGGAGATCTGCAAGACACTTTGCATCTTATAAATTATTGGTGACTCCATCCCATACTGCCCATATCATTGAGAGGGATAACTTAAGAGAGAGAGATGCTGCCAACCAGAAGTAAAAGGACTTCTGCCATTTAATAGTTTGCTACTCAAAAGGGAATAAACCATTATATTAATATTCCTTAATGGTACCTATTTATGACTGACTGCTTAATAATCCTAAATTGTTAAAGTAGGGAGTACCTTTTTCCTTCAGTGATTATACAAGGCATTGGAAATTTTTCACAAATCCACCAGAACATTTTCCTAAGCAAAGCCCATGAACGGCACTTTGCTACTAAGGTGAGCATCACCCTCTGAACTTGGAGGATCACACCCTCCCAGTGCAGAGTGGGAGAAATGGCAAAAGCAGCTTTGCCTCCTCACTCTTCCTGGGCTGCAGTTTTGCAAGATGGCCTTTTCCTTGCAACAGAATTGAGACGGAGGGAAGGAGTCTGGAGTCCTATCTGGATACTTCAAATTCTCCCTAACAGAACCTCCTCCTCTCCAGCCCTCAAAATACCTGCTTATAGCTTTCTCCAATATTGCTTCCTCAAGCTTGGAGAGCAACCAGTGTGGTTCTCCTCACACCAACTACAAAGGGGCAAGATGAAGGATGGAGCCCCAGGGTTGCAGTACTGTCTCCAACTTCAGAGCTTGGAATCCAAACCGTTCTATGTCCCTCAGGTGATCGCTAAGGCACATAGGATCATTCCCCCCAATGACCATGCCCTTCTATATCTTCCACTCATTTCAATGGAATCTTTGCCAGGAAATTTCCCAGCTGACTGTTCCCAAGAAGTATAATTCTAATTCTTTTAAAATTAACAGCTGTCAGTAGGGATGAAGAAGAAATTTACTCAGTGCACATATCAATGTCAATTTATCCAGTGTCAACCCTTCTGAACCAATCAGTGCACAAGTAGCCTCAGTTATTCTCCAAAATTTGCAGTTCCCCAAATTTTGCAATGGAGTTCTTCAAACAAAAAATGCACACAAAATGCATGTAGTTTGAGATATTCTTGCATATACAAGCAAAGGCCAGCTCATATACAAACAATGGATTATGTTTGAGAAAATGCATATATATATATGCATTAGGCAAAATTGCATACACATAAAGATTAGGAAAGATGTACACAGAAATGCATACAAATTTCATTTGAACATCTCAACAACAACACAATCTCAAAGTTTAGACAAACTGAGCTTCAGATTGGAGAAACGAGAAACGAAGAGAATCCAAGATTGAGAGATTTGTCCATCCCTAAGTACCAAATAACAAATAAATTGCATCAGAAATTCTTTACATCTGGAGTACTACCAAGTCCCAAGCAACAGCATTTGATTATATTGTAACTTGTTGTCATACTGAAAGTCAATGTGGTACACGTAGGATTTTCAGATGGTCTCCCATCCAGGCACTGACAAGTCCCTGACTTGCTTAGCTTCAGCAAAGAGGCTGCATCATGTGTCTTCAGTGAGCATCCTGGGAAATCAACATGAGCATGTTTCATGATTGTTTCTGTATTTGAACTGGCTTTTGGCAACTCAGATTAAGTGTCAGACTTCCTATATGTGTGTCATGGTTTTGTGTTTCCAACTAATTAATTAATTAATAGCTAAGGCGATTAAATGTTCACCACATGTGCAAAGCCAGTTGGCTAAGGCATGAAGCCAGACTTGCAATCTGCCTTTCTAGTCCTATTCTATCACTTGCCCCAGTGCAGTCATTAGAAGGAAAGCCACCCAAGGCACCATGGAGTAGCCAAGATGGTTTGCATATTGCACACTCTAGAGAGCACTAGAGTACATGTAACATTTATACAGCACCACTATATAAATGTTTTCTCTGCCACATAAGGACTGGGAAAATGGCTTCTGTCCTAATTGAACTATCTTTATGATGAGTGCCTTCATCCTACTATCCTTCTCCCTCCAGTTTTCTATGCTGCAGGATAACCCTGTATCCTTGCAGCTTAGACTGCGTGTGCATGGATTGTGCTCTTAATAATATAGGGTTGCCCAAGTGGAAGGCAATTTGCACAACCCATGTTTCTTCTCCCCTCCTGGCCACTGTAGTCTCCAATATCCTCCAAAAATTGTCTGTGGTTGCTGTGTTCCATTAGCTGCACTGGAAGGAGGAGGAAATAATCCAAACTTGGACAAAGGGATCTTGGGCAGATCTCTCCGCTCAGTTTTGATTGATTGTCTTTTCATTCAGCTCCATATAAACCAGGCCCATTGTTGAGGACCCCTAGTCATCTGGAGATTTGGGGTATGGTCAGGGGACTGCAAAAGAAGATCAGCTGCACCATCAGCCTTCCACTTTTGTAACCACTGGATACAGTGCTTGCTTGCTTGCTTGCTTGCTAATCCAACATATCTTAACCTGCTTTCCCAAAAGCTCAAGACAGCTTATGGTCCATCAATAAGACCAAAGTAAAAACAACTGTAAACATCTTCCAGGATCAACTAATGATGCCCAAAAGCACCTAGCTGTCCTGTACAAACACATGATCCTTGCTGTTATAAAATCAAAGCATGTGTTTTATTTCTCCTTTAAATCACTTCCAAGAAAGGTTTGTATGTAGCATACTAGTATGAATTATCATCATCTTCATTATCACTTCCTGGAATATATAATAGGAGGAAGCTGTAGTGAAAGGAGGAGAGACTTATGAAAAGCCCTTGAAGCTTTCCAAACCTGAAATTCACTCTGCTAATTTACCTTATTTCTTAAAAGCCTACTTGAAAAAATTAACTTTACTTTTAAAAGCATAAACTGTGATCACTGTAAAACAAAGGATGCTAATTTGATTGCACCAATTCCTTTTAATGCAAAGAGTGAATTGTTTTTTAGGCTGTTGATGATTAATGTGTATATTGATTCGTTGATCAATAAGGCCACAGTGTCTAATTATTGATAATCCCTCTCTGAATGAAAGATCGAGTGTAAGGAGTGCTGGTTACAGAGCTCAAAATATAAAGTGATTCAGTGTGAAGCCTGGTAATTGAAAGTCAAACTAATCCCATAAATTAAATTACAGCAATCCATAACATTTACCTGATAAATCCTTTTGAAAGCTTTATTTAACTTTCAGTGTTCTCTCTGAAAACACTGTGTATACTTTCAAAGGTGTCACAGTTTATGAAGAAAAATCTTTTTGGAAAGATATATAGCCTCAGTCTCCTGTAAGTAGCCATGGCACATTTGAATAATGGCATAGAAATCAATTGGAATATTTAGGTGTAGAAGAGAATCTTACTAACAATAAGGTGGCATGAAGGAAGCATAGAATTAAAGTAAACAATCATTGTTTATTTCTGGTTTTTTATCCAGTTATCCCATTAATCCTATTATTAAGTCATTTGCCACACATTCTGTTCTATTATCATCTTCGAATTCAACAGAATTCAACTGCTAGGACTGAGCCTTCAGGGAAAATAAAATGGTGGCTGTCTTGATTCCCTGGGCAATCCAGTTCACACACCAGGAAGGCCAAGAGTACCTGATGTTAAATAGCTTTAATTCCAATTACGTTAATATGTGTCCATCAAGTACTAGGCTAGATGCACCAATGGTCTGGCTGAATATTTCATATGTTCATCTTTACCACAATACCAGCAAATATTCCCCTCAGCATATGGGAGAATCTCAGGAGATTCCCTCTGTGCTGATTTAGCTCTCCTCAGCTGTTCAATTAAGACAAACATTACAATGCCAGAATCTTGGTGTCCCAGAGGGGAGTTGGCCATTCAGATCTGAGCACAGTCTTCCTTCTGGTTAGGAATTATCTAACTAGGCAGGCTAGATAACAACAGTGACTTAGCAGTCTCCGTCCCAATTCTTATTGGGTGTGCAATCACTGAAGGCACCATAGTCCACCCGAAAGGCAAATTGAACCACTGAAGCCAAACCTGCCAATATACATTGTTGGTATAATGGGAGTTGGGTACGATAACCAAGTCTAACAGGACACCCATTTCATAGATCATTTCCATTGACCAATTTCTTTAGCTCTATATAAAAGTTAAAGATCTGGCTATATATTATGAATCAGTGGGTGAAATCCACTCATCCTCACCTCATCGGCCCCATTTGCTGCAATATATAAAGTTTTTATCCCTTGGGTGTTCTACAACTCTGGTGCTTTTTAACCATCTGTAGGCAAGACCAAGTTGTGTTAGAAGAAATCAAAAGATAAATGGTGGCAAATCCTCATTTAATAAATTTCTGCCTGACACAGCTTTTACAGGGACTGTAGCCTTACCAAGAAAAGAAATAGATGTCTTATTGGGAAAAGCAGAAATGCAATTGCTCCAGAATTGTTGCCTTTTGAATTGTTGCAACAGGCATGCGGCAAGCTGTTTCTCAAATCATGACTAAAACACATAGAGTTTTCTGGCATGACATAGTACCTAAAAGGTCCTTCATCTGATCAATAACTTAAAATTTGGAGGCAGACATGAGAGAAGTCAGTCTGTCAGTCAGGTAACCCAGATTCAAGCCATTTATGGCTTCATAGATTAAAACCAGTACTTTGAATTGGACTGGAAGCCAGTAGCTGGTTCAAGACCAGTGATACATGGCCTCTAAAGTATGTGTATAGCAACTATATTTTGCACTAGCACTTTTCAAGGGCAGTCCCAACTACTGAGAATTACAGAAATATGTTTGAGGGATATATTGTCATAGCTAGGTACACCTTCCTCAGCTGAAGCTGGACAAAGACACTTCTGGTCACAGTACCCACCTGATGCTCCAGAAGCAATGCCAAGTCCAAGACTGTGCAACTGATCCTTCAGAAGAAATGCAACCACATCAGGAACAGGTTGAACCTCCAATCTCACACTGACTTGTCTGCAGTCCAAAGGATCCTATGTTTTGTTCATCTTGAGCCTCCTTTTGATCACTTGCTTCTAATCCCTCACTGGATCCAGACAATGATTCAGGTTTTCATTGGATGTAACAGATTCCCTAAGAAAAGAAACCTGAAGAAAGCAGAACTTAAAACAGTGGCTCTGAGACTTCGTTCCCCAGATGTTGTTGGACTATAATTTCCAGCATCCCTAACCACTGGCCATTCTGGCTGGGGATAATCTGATTTGCAGTCTTGGCAATCAAGGTTGGAAACTACTCACCTAGGGAAACCTGCCCCCCCCCCTCCTGTCACCCCAGGACTAGGGAAGGAAGCAAACAGCAAAAGAAGGGTGAGGGAACTGGCAGGAAGTTGATGAAATGGGGTGAATAAGACACATAAGTGAGGCAAAAGGGCCAATGAAAAGAGAGAGAAATGCAAGAAGCCCAAAGGGGCTGGGGGCTCAATGAATTAAGAGTCCAATATGAAGACAAGTCAGTAAAAAATAGAGAAGAGAAATTGAAGGTTGGCATTCTCCCATTGTTTCAGTCTTCCTTTGCATCATCTACTGGACACTCCAACAAGTCATGATTCATTCTAAGAACAATCTGAGAACTCTATAATATAGAATGACATGTACCCCACAAAATTAAGTTCTCATCCTCACAATAAACTTAAGTGAACCATATCGATTTTTAAAAGATATTTAAATATTTTAGAATGTCTATATATTATTTTGTCATTTAGCAAATTTACATTTCTTACATCTAATACCTAGTAAGATCAATATTTATTGGGTACTAATACTGCATGAATTCCCCAATTCAAAAAATTCTTCCCAACTAAATATTCTGTATTTGAATAGAAATTTCAGAGCTTCTGGTGGAATCCAGTTGCATATAAGAATGCTTATTTAACTCTTTTATGGCCATATTAAAAGTGAACTTTAACAATAACTATGCCTGTTTGTATTATTCTTTCAGAACCCTAACAACTCAATCATATGCATGTCTAAGCAGAAAAAGTCATACAGTTCCCAAGTGGCCAGTTGTCAAAAAAATTCTGTCGAAACACACAGAGGATTGGGCTTTTAATGACTGAATATGAATAGATTGACATCACTTTAAGCTGCATTTCTAAACATGCCTGTTTGGGAATAAGTCCCGCAGAATTTAACCTACAACTCCTAGCATCTCCCAGTTAGCCATGAGTTGTACCCTAACACATCTAGAAGAAACCACATCAAGGAAAGCTGGGTTAGGAAATGTGAAAGAAATTGAATTATACTTCAATTACAATTACAATTACAAATTGTAATTGTACTTGTATTTCAGTGACTTTTTCCTTTCTCTTTTTGAGAAAATGTTATATTTATCCACTCCTACTACTCTAGAATGCTTTGTGCCACTTCCATGACATTCCCAGGCAGTTTCCTATCCTGACACTGAGGAAGCAAAGAGATTTAACAACATTGTGTATCCATCAGTCCCTGTCAAAAGATTTATCTCAGCCAAAATGTTCCTGATATATAGAGCACTTCAAGAGTATATGCATGAAGTGGCCTTCAAATTGGTTCAGCAAGGTGTTTTTTGCAATTTTATACTGCAGCAGCACAAGATTTCTTCTTCACTGAAGTCTTTGAGGAATACACAAAAGTGCATCGCCTTCATTTTGATTAGTGTTTTTGCATATTCTAAATAACAACCTCCCTTTTTCAACACAATGGTTAACTGCCCCATATCCAGAGGAAGTCAACATTCTTTTGCCTGCCATTCCTTCTATCACTCAACTCTTATCTCCTCACCCGGCAAGCCAATTATATTGTAAGTGTAGAGGAGAAAGCATGAGCTCTTTGCTATTACTACAGACTGGTGGCATCCTCTCAGCCCTGCCCACCACTGCAATTATTTTTGTCTGAAATGAATATAGCTGTTGCTTCAAAACAGGAAACAAATTGCATCGTTGATTCTGTAAATTACCGGCAGCTTGCCGTTCCCCTCACCCAATGGCAATTACTAATATTGTGTGCAATTAAACTAAAACCATTCCCATCAACTGCAAGGAAATGCCATTTCAGGAGCAGCGCAGAAGAACTTCCTTTCATGATGCAGTCAAATATGAGGCGGCAGAAATGGGAAAGGAAAGAGCAGATCTTCTGCTCTTTGATGAAATCCATCCCACCAATTAAAACTCTGTGCGATTGATCACTTGACCATTCAGATAGTTAATTCATTCCAATGGCATTCTGTTCTAATGCTCAATAACCTAATTACTCTCATTTTAAGTAAGTGCCTCTAATCACTTAGTCCAAGAGACACCCTTTGGAAACCATAGGCAGCCATGGAAGCTTTACTATTGGTCTTTTTTGGAGAATCATAAGAGGTGGAAAATGTCTTGATGGTTATCTAGAAGACCCCATTTTGATACAGGAAAAGCACAGCAACCATCCAGCCTTTGTTTAAAAACTTTTGTCGAAGGACAGTCCACCACTTTCTGATGCAATCTGTTCAAACAATTCATACTTGTAATAATGGTCTTCTTAATGTTTAGTCTAAATCCATTTTCTTGTTATTAGCCCATAGGTTCCCATCCTACTCTCTAGTCTAGTGCAACAGAAAGCAAATATACTCCATTAGATACATGGCAGCTGTTCAAATATTTGAAGATGACCAACACCTCTTCATAATCTTCATTCTAGTCTAAGCAAACTCACCTCCAAGCCAGTAATGATGAAATCGTTACTTTTCAATTTGGTGTTCCTACTAAAATTCAGTGGTTTTCCAAGCAAGCCCTTCATCCCACTTATCTTACCAGTGATTTTGTGGGACCTTGGACTCTTGCAGCATGCATATCAATGTGACATTATTCAATGTTTATCAGTTTAGAGCAGGAACAAATGTGTCTGAAGCTGTTCTCTTCAAAATTCATCTTTTTGAATTCATATGTTGAATATTATGTGGATGTTCTCAGAATGCTAGAATATTTGAGAAATATTCCTTAATTTCATATAGGTTTTGACACCTTATGATATTAGATTCTATCTGACAGTTGTTTTTCTGACCATATTTGATTTCCAGGCTTTCTGCATCATGAAATACTTTCTACCTTCTGTCTGCCAAAGAATTGCTGTGCATCCCCCTGCAAGGCTTTCCCTTGCCCACTGTGAACTGTTTGATCCAGAACACACCTAACGTGTTCCCCTGTGTCTGCTCTTTGCAAATAATCTTTTTAATATGACAGCATTTGATATATAATGTGCAATAATCATTTTCATTTCGCAGTCAACAGCTGATGAGGCATCAGTTTTGAAGCCTGCAAGATGATCAAGAGAAGCCAACCAGCCTAAATTGTTTGAGTATCTCTTTT
Source organism: Varanus komodoensis (assembly GCF_004798865.1). Lineage (NCBI taxonomy): Eukaryota > Metazoa > Chordata > Lepidosauria > Squamata > Varanidae > Varanus > Varanus komodoensis. The sequence goes on along the minus strand of NW_025335727.1, from coordinate 14,429,232 downwards.
GTGGTCACCTACAAAATGCAAACTCAGCTTTTGAACTTGAAATTCCTATATGATATTAAAAGTGGAAGACTTTGGAAATTTGCAAATACTCATTTTAGTTGTTGTTATCATGACTGAGTCCATTGAATACTTTGAGGCTGAAATAATGCGATATTCTAACAATACCGCATTATTTATCTTAATTTATTTATTAAACAATAAATAATATTTATTAAACAATATTTATCTTTGGACCCAGAATCTACATTTGGCAAAATGATGGTGGATATATGCAAGAAAGTTCTTGTTTGCTGAAGGAATTCCTGAAGTATGGCAGCAGAAAGTATGGTGAAGGTTCCTTAAGGGTCTCCCCTCAATATTTCAATTTCCAGCTTCCCGGAAGGCTCTATAACAGATAGCTATTGGCTTATGCTTCTAAGCACTACAGGGTGATAAAGAAAACTTAGCTCATGCCCTTGATGTCCTGTAACTTAGATGAGTTCCATTCCCCACCTTCTTTTTCTTCTCCCTTCCTTCTGCAACTGCAAAGTCTGCAACATGTTCTCCATGATTTATTGTTATCATCAAGTAGTATCTGACCTAGACACCCTATGAATGAAAGACCTGCAAAGCATCCAATCCATGACAGCCCTGCTCAGCTCTTTAAATTGAAGTGGTTCCCTTTGTGCAGTCAATCCATCCCATATTTGGTCTTCTTTTCTTCTTCTACCTTTAACTTCCTCAAGCATGATTGTCTTCTCCAAGGAGTTTTACCTTCTTGTGATGCGCCCAAAGTATGTCAGCATCAATTTTGACATTTTTGCTTCCAGGGAAATCTGACTTGATTTGAACTTGGTCCCACACATTTGTCTTTCTGTCAGTCCAGGGTATTGGCAAAGCTCTCCTCCAGCGCCATGTTTCAAATCCATAGAAAAAGGTAATCATATCTCCTGTTTTTGCTTTGCTTCCTTGCACTGATACAGCCAGTGAGGATTTGTAGTTAGACCATGTGAGTTAGTCTTCTTCAACAATATTTATGACTAATAAAATGGGCTGATTGGAGCGTCTCTTAAACCAAATTGCTCCTAGCTTATATTCATTGCCTTGAAAACAAAATAGCATGTTTCTATGCTTTTCTCTTGTTGGCTGCACCAGATTATCCAGCAATGAAGAAATTAAGACAACAGAAAAGAAAATGCTACAAAGTGTGGTACAAAAGGGAGATGAATAAAACAGTTGCAGTGATAACTCATTGTCTAAAAATAGTTCTGTTAGACAATCTTCAAAAAAAAGTGTGCTACAAAAGGTTCGGCAGATCTGATACATTGCAACAGTACCCTGGAAACCGCTATCCATATTTTATGTTAAAAATTGCTTCTCCATTAAGAAAAAGAACCATCTATGATAGCACTACCCTTTCAAAGGCAGCTGACAGATCAGGTAAATATTTACCTTGGGAAGAGAAACATTTATATTCTTGTTTAAACCAAAGACAAATAATCCCTTTAATACATTTAAGACTATTCCCAGACTCCCAAGTAATTATCAAACATCTCTAAATTCACTGCAGGCATAGTCCAGTGATCTGCCAGCATCCATTAAACCTTTTTTGTTTTTTAACTCATGTGGAAAAGAAATGGTAAAAGCCCCAAATAAACCAAATAATATTTTAGAAGAATATTGCAGTAGTTGCTGCAGTGCGGTACTTGCTTTTACAAGAACAGCAAGCAGAATGCGTGCTCCTGGGCATTCAGCAAAATAAATGGCATGTTCCACTGAGATCATGGTGAAGCAACGGACTCAAAAGCAATTGTATAATCACAGGATAAAACTTATACACAAGGCTCGTTCACACCCAGTGTTTCTGTTTTGCATATGTCAAATTCATAATTTGTTTTTATTGCAGACACTTTACACAGTTAATGTTTTGTTGTTGTTATGTGCCATTAAGTCATCTCTGACTTATGGCCACCCTATGTCTTTCAAAATACCCTGTCTGTGACATCTCTGTTCAGCTTTTTTAAACTCAAGACTGTGGTTTCTTTATGGAATCAACGCATCTCAAATTTCATAGAATCATAGAAGACTGGAGTTGGAAGGGGCCAGAGGGCCATCGGGTCCAAACCCCTCCTCAGTGCAGGACTCAAAGTTAAACCATCCCTCTCAGATGGCTGTCCAGCTGCATCTTGAATGCCTCTGGTGTGGGAGAGTCTGCAACCCCCCTAGTTCCTTGGCTCCATTGTCATATTGCTCTAATAGTTAGGAAGTTCTTCCTGATGTTCAGCTAGAATACAGCTTCCTGTAACTTCAATCTATTATTCCATGTCCTGCACTCTGGGATGATCAAGAATTGATCCTGGTCTTCCTCTTCTTCTTCCACCTTCAATTTTCCCTAGCATAATTGTCTTTCCCAGTGAGTCTTGACTTCTTATGTCCCACCCAAGGTACAACAGCTTCAGTTTCAACATTTTTGCTTACAGAGGAAGTTCTGATCTAGCACCCACTTGTCTTTCTGTCAGTCAAAGTATCCTCAAAGTTTTCCTCTCATGCCATCTTTCAAACACATTGATTTTTTTCCCTATCAGCTGTCTTCACTGTCCGGTTTTTCATCCTCAACTGGTAGCATTAGCCTGCAGCAAAAGGACTGAAGGAAGCTGAATCGCTATGAACTTGGCTTAGAAATAGGTAGCTGCTTATGCATTGCTAGGAAAAAGGAAAGGCATCACCCAACGGGGGAACAATGGAGAATACCAATTTGCATGACATTTGCATGTTCTAATGTATAGGTATAGGTGAAAAATAGAAATAATAAGTAGCTAAATAATGAACTAAGATTCTAATCCTATGGCCTTGTAACATTTTCTGGGAGGCCATGGGATTATCCAGTCTTAACATTGAGGTTTTGTGATCTTGAGCTAGAGCTTTGAAGGCTGAGTCCCTGCTTCACCTTCCTCACAGCTGGTGCAGAAAGAACTGCACTGGCTGCCTACCCCAAGGTCACGAATGTGCTTGGAGGAGCAAAAGAGAGGCATGTCACGGGGCAGGGAGGAAATCCCTTTTCCTACTGGGACTCAGCCCAATTCCTATTGGTGTCCCAGCCTCCTTCTCTTCTCTCCCCAGCCCTTTATCTAGGCCATTTGGCCATTTGGATCAAATCAAGGCTCAAGTCCTGATGGCAGTGAAGATCACCACCACTGTGTCCTGTTCAGGCTGTAGAATCCATAAGGTTATATGCATCAAGGGCAGTGGTGATAGGACTGAACCCTAAATATATTAATTAATAATTGCTTAAAGAATTCATTCTTTAATTCAGTTATTTAATGCAGTTATTTATTAGTGCCCCTGATCTCCACTGCCTTTGGTGCTTTGAGTTTAAACTAGATATGGACTGGATGGTCCATCAAATAAAGGACATCTTTAGATAAAGGAGTCATCTGCCAGCTCTCCAACTAGGCAGCAGGTATCTATAAGGAGGAGATGTGGCCACCCTACTGAGAAGCTGCCTCCATCAAGCACTTCTGGTTGTTAAGCATCACCTGGCAGCCATTGCAACAGACTGTATTGGTCTTCCACTCAGCTCCTCCAGGCCATCTTGTGGCCTACAATGTTTGGCAGCCATACTTGATATTATGGGAGCAAATGCAGGTTCTCTGGCTGGCAGATCACAGGAAGCTCTTTCTGTCCATTTTGCCAAGCATCACACTTCAGCTGCTGTGGCACATTTCACAGCTTGCGCAGCCGCAGCTGAAATCAATTCACAGCATCAGGAAACCGATTGTTGTGTTTCAATCATGCATAGCAGCATCAAACTTCTAATACAAATTAGTGGAGAAAACTTGGAATTACCCAGCTTCTGTATATTTAATTTAATTTAAAGGGCATGCTTAAAACACCAGTTGTTTGTACAGTAAAAGCTGTCTTCAGGGGCCTGCATAACCAAGAGAATTTAACCAAGCCTGAAGCCAAGCATCAATTTTATATTCCATAATCATGGTGACCCATAATATCAACCCTCCAGCACCTGTCATGCACAGTTTAAATGTTAATTATTTTTGCCACCATGACAGCTAGCAACTTTTCTGTTTGTTTGTCTCTATGTTTCTCTGTCTTAAATGAAACTGGTGTTTTTTAATATTACCTTGATTTTATCGAGAATATGTCATGTGTAAAATGTCATTTGGAGTGGAATGCTACGTTCTTGTGAACTTGTGTATAATGTAACATTTCTGGCCACAGGACGATAAAAATTAGGCAAGCAGGACTAGCAAGGTGGTAGATTCTGATCTTTCTCTTACATTAAGATAAATCATACAAATTGCTTTAACTGAAAGGCCTGAAAGAACCGATAAGGATTGACAACAGTGATAGCAGAAAAACAAATCCAAGTGATGATCTTTTAGCTAAAGGTCAAACAAAATTGTAGTGCCAAACACAAAGAAGCACTTTCAGATGGACCATCATAAGGCAAATACTCCTCCTGCATGCAGATCTGCACAAAATAGGAGGCTGTGTGTGTGTGTGTGTGTGTGTGTGTGTACGCACACGCCTGTATATGCATGCTCATGCAATGTGTGTGTGGGATAGAGGGGGATTGATATGGAGATTCATAATAAAGGTAGCTTTGACATGGCACATCATAGTTCCTTTTTCTGGAGCAGGGTTGTGCCTCTTGTGTATTAGACTGCAATTCTATCAGCCCCAGCTGGCATAGCCAATAGTGAGGGATGATGAGAGTTGCAGTCCAACAAGATACGAAGACCACAACCTGTCCATGTCTATTCTGGAGTGATAACTAGTTTTCAAACAGAATGTCATGGACTCACATAATGGAGACTTTGCGTTGTTAACTAAGAAGGTGACAAAATTGTGTAGGTTTACCATTTTCAGCAGGCAGGTATATAATGTAATGGGAGCTGGCTATTCTGTCTCCGTGTGGTTACTGTCCTTTTTCCTTCAATGTAAGTTAGTGCTAAGTTCTTTTCTCTGTTAAAGTCCTAAAGGGGAGGCCCTATTTTAAATATTAGAAGCTCAAACGGCTGTATTTCCTAGAGCATGGAGCAGAATTTTAGCATGCAGAAAGCCACAGTAGACAGAATGAGACTTCTTAGGAAGGAACTGAATCCTATTATTTTGAAAAGGAAAAGTAATTTACTTTTTCATTTTAATTTACCATTTTATTAACCCCACATTTGTGATTTCGATCTATTTTCTGGTGTTTTGGTCTTGTGATTGCAGATGAAGTTCTGATTAGCGTAATCCCATGGACACACCGTCCAGTTTGACTGCCCTCCTCCTCCCCTTCCCCCTCCTCCTTTTACCATTTCGGGTGTTGAGGGCAATACAAAGTTCTGGCTCTTGGACTTCTGGTGGCATCAACCCTTGTTATGTGATGCTGTTCTAGTGTGTTTTGGATATTGTCTTTCATGTTGGCTGCCCTTAACCCCCCTAACTCAAAAAACTTTTGTCATCTTATCGAAAAGGACATGGAAAGGACCGTGCTGATTGCAAGGGTAGACAAAGGTTTTTCTGATTTGGCCATCCCTCAGAATGCATTTTTAAGAAAGAGCTGGAACTCTGACCTCTCCTATGGACACCCAACAGCATCTAGCATTAGAAGTGCATTAAGAAACATTTTTTTATGTGAAAGGCAAGGTATCTAGAAAAGGAAAGGAAGAAGGTTAATTCTGATTCCTGACCCCTATCTCTGACAGGGTAGACAACCCACCTCCCAGAGTCCTGTCTGTGAACCCACAATCTATATTCCCGTTCGGAGCCATGGTAGAGAAGAGCTGCATCATTGTACAGTAACACAGACACACCCACACTTTCTCAAGCAGTATCGTTACCCCTCAATCCACCATGGTGGTATTTTTTGCACAGTGCCAAATTCACGTGGGGCTTCTCCAGTGAAATCCAAGCAACACTGGAGGGCCTGAGAGAAGCCCTGAAGCCACTGGCAGTATCCAATGCAGTAGCCGTACCACTTGGCCCCAGTTAGCCCACTGAATGAGGGAGGAAGATGTATAAAGAACTGAGACACCTGCACACTTGAAAAGAACTCCATTCCAAAAGATTAACACTTTATCTAATCAGGGCTTTTTTCCTAATGTGTCACCACAGAAGGACAACTTTATCTTGCCTTGTTTGTCCCCATTGCCTTGAGAGATATGTCCATCAAGAAGTTCCAATTCTGAAATGACCTCCCCTGAGGGCGCAGGTTGTTATTGTTCAGTGCCCTAACACTTTAGCATCCTAATGTGTAACAAAATCACTTCTGCTTGGGGTCCTGAGCTGCTGTGTTTGGACATCTATGCACTGGAAGGACACTGTTCCTAGTGTGTAGGGTATGGACACATTCCTCCCTTAATGAAAGGTTGTTAACTTGGTTTCTGATTTAGAAGGGGAGATAGACTGGAATTCACAGCTGAAAAGCCTAGACCAATGGACCCAGAGATAAGCTAGGCAGTAGCAGAGAACCAGGCAGTTCTAAGTTCAGTGGGAAATTCTAGTGAGCCAGCTGAGATGGGTGGGGGTAGACTTATCTTCATTGGTCCTACAGCACAGCGTCAGGTTAAGAGGACAGACCAAATGAGAAACATCAGATATTCCAGGGGATTAGCCCACTGTGGCATGATCCACTTTGAAGGTGAGGTCAGCTCTTTTTGGTTTGGAGGGGAAAATTCAGTTTACAATAAATTACATATCATTAAGCTGCATTTTCCTAATATCAGTATTCTAACTTTACTTGTGCCTTTTGTCATTGACTTTTGCAATGCTCTTCTTTTCTGTCACCGAGACAGCTTAGCTGGTCATCTTTAACTTAATAAATACTTTCATTAGAAAGCCTTTTGTCTTTAATTGTTTGGAAAGAGGGCCAGCAGACCAGCTCCAGACACAAGGCTTAGCAGTTTGCATTTTTAAAAATAAATAATGTATCTCAAGGTAAAGCCACATTATCTTTGGTTTGGGTTGTGATCACAGGGTTACAAGGTCACACATGATCAAATGTCATGTGAAGGAAAGGGTGAGATTGAGGAGAGAGAAAGTAGGAAGAGCCCATTGGTATGAAAGCCCAGTAGGCATCCACCATATGGGAGCAGCATCCTGTCACTGGTACAAATGAATTACTTAGCAAAGCATCATTCTGTTCCTTCTCCCCCAGGCAGGTGAATGTCCTTAAGAACATCAGAGGAGCCAAGATGAATGGCTCAGAATGAATCAGAGGAGCCTAGATTGCCATACTTGGTTGAAGTATGACAATCTAGTATGGCATTCTGCTCAGTATTAGAAACCCGCAAGTAGGACATGAGTGCAACAACATTCTCTTGCTCAGACTCCCCAGCAAGTGTTGCATGTAATCCTACTGCCTTCGATGCTGGAGGCTGCATATAGCCATTAGGACTAGCAGCCATTTAGCTTTGGTCTCCATAGATTTAGAAACCCAAGTGTCATCTTGGAACTTAGTCCTTATTTTTGTTATCTATATGCATGATGACATAGAGGCAATGTTCCCACAAAAGCCAGGTGAAAAGCATGCACACATTTATAATTTTCAGTTTCAATTAATATAGCACACCATTGATGAACGATGTCTGTCAAAATATCTGGAAGCCCTTGGCTCAGTGTGTCAATTCTTCCTTTCAGCTCTCAAAGGAGTACTTGAAGCAATGTGCAACATATTGAAAGACCTGATGTCGTGACGCTACATCTCTGAAACCAGATCATGCTTAGAGGGACTTGTTACAGCTGGTGTTGTGTTGCCAAAAGGCAGGCTTCAAAATCATTTCATATATCTGGAAATGAGAGTGACAACAACACACAGTTGTCCCTCAGAGAAGCTGCTTAAAATCAAGTGGGCATGCCAGTATGGAGGACATATTGGTGCATGAGTTTGCATGAGATAGGGGGCATATCTGAATGTGAGAAGTGTCAGCAAAAACACCTCTTCCACTTGGTGCTGAAACACAAATATGAAAGGAACGGCTTTCGGATTTTCGACTCTGCTTCAGACTCTTTCACACATTCAGTTCATGAGCTGGGACAGGTTCACACACAATCATGGATATCCCTTGCTTTCTGTACAAATGAGGACTGAGGTGGCGTGAGGTTCCATGAAATTTCTGTTCTGCAGTATCAGACTTGGGAGAATTGAGATCATACATACAAGTCACCACTTCGTGATGACCCGGCCCTTTATGCCAACAATATCTGTTGAGGACTTGCAAATCTGAATCTGTTTCCACACATTGAGCACCAAATCACCTGCTGGCCATTCAAACCCAGTGGCTTTTCAATGGAAAAGGTCCATGCATTTGCCTCCAAGTCATCAAGCATAGAGAGCAGACTAACCGACAGAGCAGTACAGTGCTATGCGAGATCTACCGTGTCACTCCCTAGCAAAACTGCATGAGATCACTCCCAAAGTGGCATCTGCAACAGATTCAAATGAGTTCAGAGTACTATGAATCCAGCCTGCAGATTCTTCTGCTTCATGTGGTTTCCACAGACTTGTATACTGCAGCTTTCTGTTTGTTTGTTTTCTATTTTTGATGATATTCATGCAAATTTGCAAGTGCACATTTATACTAATGAACAGAATTGGAAAGAAATCTTCCACATCCCTACAAATAATCCAAATCCCTCAATGCGTGACTAGTGGAAGAAAAGACACCTGGCAATCTGCAAACACAGACAGCGTTGGTTTAACAAAATCCATCCATCCCTACTTAATATGTGAACCAGCTACAGCAGTCAGAGAAATCCACAGCAGAGCCAAGTAAGTTTGGATTTGTATGAATCTGACCCACAGATCCCATGGCAGACTGACGTTTCCCAAGTTACAAGGGTTTGCAGACTTGTAGAGCATTTTTAAAAAACTTTCTATAATTTATACAAATTTAGAAGGAAAATATGACTCCCTGTGTGTTTCCCAGATTGACTGAAGCATGGAAATATGCACTTGGGAAGACTTGCAAATTGTTGGAAGTGCAAATCAGCACAAATGAGTGGAGGATGGGACAAGAGATGTCTGAAAATCTGCAAAACACAGAATGGATTTAACAAAGTCTGTACAGCCTTGAACCAGTCCTGTGATCCCTGAGAAATCAAGGCTAAATGGGCTGACTGTGGAATTCAACAAAACATTCAGTTCTAGTTCTTTAAACTGCTTTTCCATGACTGGCTGCTCAACAACCAGTTTAGAATCAGGTTGCCCCCCTCTTTTTCCCATCAGGGCCCCTGAACTTTTCTCAGTTCCCAGCTTACCCTGTTGGCTTTGACCTGCTGTGAAGTTGTCACAAGCACTGGAAATTCAGTCCAAAAATTAGATGGCAGCTTAGATTTTGAGTGCACCACTTCCTAGTAGTCTGAAGCTGGTGCTTTATACCAATTTTTTCATGTTTTAAAAACTCATTAATTTTTGAATAACTGTTTAAATTTTAAATCTATGATTTAAACAGATTGATTCTAGACAATTTACAAACTGGGTGCACTATTGGTGGTCATTTTGTTTGTTTTTAAGGCAGCACATTCTGGTGTCCTGGAAGATCTGTGCAACCACAGTTAAGCAGAACAGTTCGGCTTCTAGTGAGTTGTGCTCACACAGGCAGCCACTTCAAAGTGACTGATCCTAATTGCATGTGGAGTTGTTGGCTCCAGGACAGCAGCCAATTTGATGGCTCTTGGGGAATAAGAACAGAAACTGGTAGCCCTGGAGCAAAAGAAACTTGATCTGAAGCTACTGTTGCATGGGAACAAGTCCCAGATCTGCCAAAGGACTGTCCCAATTTCATGTACATGATCCTAAGTGCTTAGTTAGGGTTAGGATTTCATTTTTCTGCCACTTGTCCTCTTCCTGGAGAAATTAAGGTAAAGTGTGGGGAGATTTCAAAATATTTCTGCCTTGAATCACTTGATGCTTGTATTATTATTTGATACTGCACCTCATTTAAAGAAGCCAAAGCATTATTAGGAACCAGCAGACATGGCTTGCAGAAATAAGGGGCCACAGGGGTGGGGGTATATTGTATTTCTAGTAGATCAGAATCAGAAAAAGACATATTTAATGTCTTGTACTCCTCCACAAAAAGTCTCTTCCTTCCAACAAAGTTAGCAACAATAAATGTAAGCCATCCTGAGATGCCATATATAGGGGATGGCGTATAAAAGTTTTAAATAAATAAATGCAATTTAAATTATGACACATAAAAATAACCATATGAAATACTGAAACTGCCACTCAAAGCAAAACTACTAAAATTCAAATAATGTAAAAAAGAAAACCACACTCTTTAAAAGTATTTGACCTAACGCCTCAAAGATGTTCAAAGTGAGTTACAAGTAAACTGCCCAGAGAGCTACAGCTGTGAGGGTGGTAGAAATAAAATAAATAAATAAACCTTTCTGGGGCTCGAATTGACTCAAAGAGGGAGCCACCATCAAAAAGGCCCTCTCCTCCTTCTTGTCCTTTGTCTTATTTCAGATAACTGCAGCAACCAAAGCAGGACCTCTGAAGAAATTTCAATATACGGGGACAGGTAACCCAAGTACCACACAGTATTTCACAGCAGTATATCTTAGCAAAAGTGTGAACCAGTTTCCATTAATTCCTTGTCAGATCTATTCATTTTAATGGCACTAGTACTTCACCCAGGTTAAAGTGTTTTCTTCTTCATGTATTACAGTGATTTACAGAAAACACCAGTGCCTCAGGAAATCTTTGACAGTTGCATAATGCCCAGTGTGGTGTTGCAGGTAAAGGCACTCTGGAAGTCTGGTTCTGTTCCCCCATTCAGCTATGAAGCTCCCTGCATGATTTGGGGCCAGTCACTGATTCTTGGGCTGACCTCCCTCAGCAGGTTGTTGTGTGAGAAGGACCATGGAAGCCATCACAGGCTTCTTGGAAGAGTGAAAAGGGTGAGGCATTATTGCATTCCTACAGATGTAACAATAAATAACAATAAGGCAAAGGACAAAATGTTATTTCAAAGGGGGAAATTGCAGTTACATTCTGCAGACTTTGGAACAACTGCTTATAGAAGAGGTCTATCCTTGTCCCTTTTCCAGGTCCATTATTTATGCATTTATGTATTTATTTTGCCTCTGACTGGTAGCCAGGCAGGGGCAAGCTATTTGCTATTTATAAATGTTTTAGTATATGCACTCCTTATAGTAATCTTTGAGTTGTTTTTGTGCTCAGCTGCATACATTTGCTTTACAGGAAGAGAGGAGAGAGAGAGAGAGAACCTGATCAGTAAAAGTTGCTTCACCATTCCTTACAAGACAGTGGCCTGCCCACCGCTTGCCCACACTATCAAGAAACATAATTTAGTAAAAAACAAAAAACCTTTAAGCAGGAAGGTAATGGCTAGGCAACTGCAATTGCTCTTGGTTATCTAGGTTACTGACTGAAGACCATTTCAGTCTGGGTTCATGCCTGGTTTGGGAACAGATGCAGCTTTGGTCATGTTCATGGATGACCTCTTGCAGGACAGAAACAGAGTATGATTGAATCTGTTGGTCCTGCTTGATCTCTCAGCTGCTTTTGATATTGCTGACCATGGAATTCTTTTGGGTCATCTCTGTGAATTGGGAACTGGAGGCACTGCTCAACAGCGGTTCTGTTTCTACTTGCAGAAATGGTTCCAGAAAGTAACACTGGTGGACTCACCTCCCTGCCAAATATGATGCATGGAGCTGCAGGGTTTTGTGGGTTAGCATCCTGTCCCCCATGCTACTAAACATCTACAGACAACCACTGGGATAGACAACCTTAGGAGTTTGTTGGCAAGTTATCGTCACTGTACATTCTGAACTGAGGCATGGATACAATGATGGGTTTGATGGCAGCCAGAATACTGAACTGAACTCTGACAAGACAGAGACTTTTTGGTTGAGTGGTTCTCGGGTCTCAGATTTGGAGACTTTTCTCCAAAAAGTTGCACTCCCTCAGAAAGAATAGGTGCGTAGCTTCAGGGTGCTCCTGGATTCATCTCTGTCATTAAAAGGGCAAGTGACCTCTGTGGTGAGTAGTTCCTATTATCATTTCAGGGTGGTATGTTAACTGTGTCTTTTTCCAGAGAGGAATCATCTGGCCACTGCAGGCCATGCACTGGTCACTTCATGTTTAGATTACTGTAATATGCTTTATGTGCAGCTAACTCCGTGCTTGGCCTCAAAGCTGCAGCCAGCACAAAATGCAGCAGCTAGAATACTGAGTAGAATACCTGGCCATGCAGTTCTGAAGCAACTGTGATGGAGCGAGTGCACTGGAGCAACATGGACATATTTTATTTTAGAATCAGGACTATGGTATATACATCTACTACATAAAATAAATAGACAACTTTGATGGGTTCATTTCCTTTTCTTCCCTTTCTCCAAAGGAAAAAATCCTTTGTTGGCACTATTTCCACTGCAGGTAGTGCAGGGGAGGAATGACAACGAAGCCCTGCCATTTCATTGAGCAACCTGTGGAACAAGAGGGCTGGCCTCAGAAAAGTTGACAAAGGATGAAGATAAATACACAAGGAGATCCCTGGGGACCAGGGGTATATTGAGAGCTGCTCTGTGGTGAACAGAGATGCTCCTGAAGATACCACAATACAGCAGAGGCACCCCCTGGAGGCAAGAAAAATCACCTTCACCAAGTCCTCTTCTCCCAGAACAGTCATCTGAACTACTTCCCAGTTTTCCATGCTGTCCAGAGCAGAAAAGTACATGATAAACTGCATTCTCCCACCAAGGCAACTCTAGATTTATACTAAGGATAAATGTATCAATCTCTTTCTAGTCCATGGGTTGTATCCAGTGTTAGTCTAATTTAATTTCAATGAGCCTACTCTGAGTAGGATGAATGTTGGCTAGAACCCCATGTCAGTTTCACCTGTGTTCACTCAGAAGACTGAGGTCTGAAATCACCCCTATCTCAGTTGCAGAAGAGTTTTTTGGAAGTCCACCAAAAGGCCCTAATTAAAATTGTTTTCCACTCAAATGCATTTTTGCACATATTTTTTCTATGGACTTTTTAGAACTGCATGGCAATTTTTGGAGAAGCATGAACACATTAACCCAGAACGTCTAAATTAGTATGATTCACTTTACAATGGATTTTTTCCAACTTCCCTAATCCAAGCTCTGATACTAAATTACAGAATTGCCAAACTGCTCCTTTGCAATGCTCTCCAAAGTATGAAAATATTAGCTTTATGTATCTTCCACATCCCAGCCATGTGAATGATTTTAATTGGCCTTTTTATGAAGGAAAAATGCATTCAGTTAAGATTTTATAATCATCTTTTGAGAAATGTTTGATCAGATATCTTTGGATCCCTTGGAAACCTTCCCAAAAGTTCCAAGACATGCCTAAGGGATGGGGTGGAGGATCTGACCTGTTTTGCTTCTCTAACGAGACCATTCTTATCCGCTTGCAGGAAGCTGAGGTAACACTAAAGTTGCCAGGTGGGGGTGGCATTCAGACAGCATTATTAGCAAACTCTCCATTACAATCTAGACATGTCTTTATGTAGACTAATCATATTATAGGGCTAGGAGAGATTTACAATCAGATTTGCCACAGCAGCCTCCATGTAATCTTCGCTGAAGAACTGACACCATTTTATCTTCCGTGTGATTCTCTGTTTCTCACACAAGTAATTCTGTCCCTTCTACATTGTCAGTTCTGACAGGCTGATTTAATCTGCCTTATTCTGAATGCCTCTGACCACTGTGCGGAGTCATTAACCTTGACTCGCGTAATTGAATTCAAGGTTGATTGCCTGTGACCCTCCTCGCTGAGGTCCTCAAAATGTACATATTCATTACAAGCTGCATTGCTAAACGGATTGCACAGCGAAAGCCCTCGCAAGTCGCCTTGCTTGGTATGCGGAGGGTGAAGAGGCCACTAATTGCATGTTAGAGCTGAGGATTAGATTATGAAAAGAGTGAGAAAATGAAGATAGATCCCTCTGACACTGTCAGATTAAGGGCAGCAACATACAGGAATATGACATTGAAATTTACAGTGACATTAACAGGAGGGGGAAAATTAGATGGAGTGCAGGGGTTTCCTTTATTTTGCCTTGAGTCCCACAGACTTGCAGAAGCCAATGGCAGAGGGTGCTAATGCTAAGAAATGTTTTCTGTAATAAACAGTATAGTATGTAAAAGCTCCAATTCTTTTCATTACTGATGGCATAATGTCATGAACATGCCACTCCCCATTTCCCTTTCCAACGAATGGAAACAGAAGAGTTTAGAGTTCAGTCTTTTATTTGGCTTGACTGGGGTTTTGGGATGCAGGGTGTTTCATTCCCTCTAGTTTGTGGGTGCATTTCCTACCCATGTAAAGAGTTGATTCCAAACTGCAGGCCTGCTCCATCCTTTCTTTCCCAAACAGTTTGACTCCAGCCTCAGAAAGATGCATGCGCTTTGTAGACCAGATGGCAGGAGCACTGGCCATTACTTCGTTTGGCTGGATGCTCATTTGGCTTGGTGGGGGTTAATGAATTCCAAAGAATCTCCTCCACAGACTCTCTCTGATCTAATGTTTTCCCTCAAATCCAAGCCACTTTGGTTCTCAGAAATGATATGACAAATCTGACTTGTTAACCTTGACATTCCCATGCCATATTCCAACCCCTGCCCTTCTCTGTCTAGCGCACGTTCCAAATCAGAATGCTGTGTTTGAAAGAAACAAGCCTCATCTCTACAGATAATATTATTATACTGAGCATTTTCCTATGTTTACTTTAAATATACCAAATAATTATCTCACTGATCTTTACAGCAACCTTGCTGGGTAGACCTATGACTTGAAGAATAGGCCTTGTTCTCTGTTCCTTTATTTACTCAGATTTGATTTCCTGGGGCATGAGACAGGGCCGTGACAGTGGTGGTCCAGATTCTTAAAATGCAATTCTTAGGCAAGAGCCTCATGCCAGGGATGCTAATTTGGTCCTCCGGATTCCTCAAGGGGCCATGCTCCCTCCTTGGACCTCAGCCCCTACGCCCTGACCACTAGTCATTTGGTGGCTTCCCGACTTCTGCACAATTTTTCTGCTGCTCTAAAGGTTTGAAACTAAGCTCCATGGGCAGAGTTACTGGAAGCAAGCTCCTTAAATGACACAATTCTGGCATTTTTTGACCCATCTCTCTCTTCTTTGGCACCCTGCTTCTCCAGAACTGAATTCTGCCCTTGAGTGGAAAAAGGTTCCCCATGCATGTTCGTAGGGAAATCTGCCTGACTTCTTTTTGTTGCCAAGTTAGCAATTTGCTTGCTTGTCCATTTGGGTAATGCCTCCTTAACACTCCAGCTACTTATTGAACTCTGCAGTTGCCATGATGAAGGTTTCATTTACATCAGGGGAGATGCCCCTCTCAGCCTGAGGACCAGAATCAATTGAGCAGAAGCTTTCAAGTCTACACTACAATGGTGGGTGGAGCTAAAGGCAAAGGGTGGAGCCAGAAGCAATAAAGGTGGGGCCAAAATACTGAATAATACCAAACAGATCTGCATGCTATAATTTCAAATTCTAACTGCCACTAACTAAGCCTTAGGAGAGGCAGAGGTGAGGAAAAGACTTCACAAAACCAGAGAAACCACTATATAATTTGTGGTCATAGGAAGAGAACAGTCCTGGATTAAAGCAACTGGAGGCTCTGGGCTAGGAGACCTTGAGGGGACCAAACTTAATAGCATCTGCTCATAACACACAAACCTTCATTCTCTTCTTTATTTACTGATTTACTGATAGGACATTGCTGAAATTTTAACATTGATAAAAGGATTGTTTATGCATGTATAACCTTTAATAAGTTTACAAAAGTACGGAATTAATGATGATGATCACACAGAACATCCATAGGCAAATCATAGAAACATAGAAGCAGAGTAAGTCAGAAAGGGCCTCCTGGGCCCTCTAGTCTGACCCCCAGCTCCAGCTGGCTTGGCTCACAACGTGCCCACCATATGCATGTCTAGCCTATCTTTGAACAACCACACTGATGGGGCCTCAACCACCTCCCATGGAAGCCCATTCCATACCCTCGGGATCCTAACTGTTAGGAAGTACTTCCTGGTATCTAAATTGAACCTTGGTTCCCTGAGCTTTGCTCCATTGGAGCCCATCCTGCCCTCCTCTACAGGGGAGAACAGATCTCTACCCACCTCTGTGTGACACCCCCTCACATACCTGTATGTCACCATTGCTATGCTATAGCATTACATTGCTAATCATTGCTATGTTATAGCATTACACTACTTACACAGTCAGAGCAGTTTCTCTTAACCTTTTTTGGATGCAAACATATCAATTGTATCATTAAAATCAGTAAGTCACAGTTTATCATTTTCTATGCAGAGAATGCTTAGATTAGACAGCCGATCTAGGGACATTGTTGACCCTACATTAGTCTTAATCTTTTTTAGTCTTGAAAATTATCTTTCACTTCAGTACACCCCTGATTTTTATTGTTACGAATGAAAAAACATTAATGGATTTTTTTAAAAAAATTGACAGGAAGCTGCGGTCCCCCTAGATTATGAGGCCGTGGGCTGCAGCCCACTCATCACTTATGTAAATCCAGCACTGGAAGAGGGAATGCATCTGGGGGTCCCCAAGAGCCAGCTTGGAGCCCACGGGAGGACCTAATTTGCACCCCCAGACCTCAGTTTCATCACCAATGATTTACAGTGCTGGACCACAAACATGTATCTATTTTTCCAGCCAGCCAGCCATCCACTCAGCCATCTAATATTATTTTTAGGCTGTCTTTAAATGTGGATCCCTGTCAAAGTAATGTAAAGGGAGGGAGTATAAATTCTCCCTTTAAAAAGCCCAAAAAGGAGAGTTTTCTGGGAGGAAGAGGTGTTCACATACACATAGGACTCCTCTTTGACTCAGTATTAGACTTCATTGAGAGAAAGGAATGACTCTCTGTTGGCAAGGCAAATGCATCAGGACTCCCTGTCTCCTGTTGAGCTGTGCTGAAACAACCCACCCACAGCATGGCAAGAAAGGGAATTTTGCCTTGGTTGTCCTGGAAAGTCGGACGCAGGGTGCTGTTCCTTCTCCACACATTCATATGGAACGCCTCTGAAACTGAAGGAGACATCTTGCTGAACACATAGAGACTGAGGAGGCCAAGCAAGGCTTACCACCACCCAAGGTGGGAGCAGTAGACATGATCTGTTCTCCTCTGTACGAGGGTCATGGAAGAACGAAATGCATGGAAGGAGCAACATTCACCCAAATGTACTGCTTGACTGTTGAAGCATTCCCATGCTGAATATCCAGGTATATGGTTGTTCTCGAAGTCATTGGGATCCATGAAGTCCCATTGCTGTGCTCACAAGAGATGAGGTGTTTGTAAAACCATAAGTTGAATCAGAAATATGGGTCTGAATCCCAGGGCTCCATGGAGGACTTGTGGAGACCAAGCACCTCAAATGCATGAAGAAATCTTCCCAAAGAGTTCACCTAGTGGGACACAGCAGAGTGATTGAAAGACTACCACAAATCCGTAGGGTGGCCACTCCATGCAGTACCAAAGAAGAGGATAAAAGGACACAGGGAGTTGCGTAAACTCTGCACATGCTATTTTTTATGCATTGATGTAACTTTAGAAGTGATTGCTGTAATTTCAAAAGAAATGCAGCACTTTCTTTAATATACTTGTATACCACTTAATATAGGAAAAGCCACAGTCTCACCAGGTGAGTGGGGTGAATGGATTTTTGCTTGGCATGAGCGTGGGGTAAACAGCTGTTTGTCTGCAGTGGGTGCAGGTTGAGTAGATTTTTTCTTGATCGAAGGTGTGATATTTGTGAAGTTCTGCCTGGCATAAGTGGACACGAACACACACACCCCACTGGGCATTCATGAGCTTCGAGTCGCTAAATTCCATGTCCTTCTGTATATAATGTGGGTTGTTGCTCACACAGAAAAGTTTGGCTTCAAACATCTTCTTTCGTGTGGCTTTGTGCGTGATGATACTGAAGAAGCAGAAGCGTGAAGTAGCTGCTGCTGCTACTACTATTTTTACCAGTAGTACATGCAGAGGGGGATGGATTTTGGATGCTGTCAGAACTTGCTGTCCATGCTTACACCTGAGTAATCCATGCCTTCTTACTTCTGAGTAGAGATGCACATACTTAACTATAGCTCCATGTTTCATATTATACAGGACTATCTATATTTTTAGACATCTCCTTGGTTCTATGTATCAAATGACCTTTTTTATAAGCAATTCAGGGGCTTGAATGTGGTCACTTAATCAGATGGCTTTGAAACTGACTTTAAAGCAAATGTCTCTATGGCTACCAGTTCCTCTTAGTCATGAAGGTGGAATGTTCAGAGACTGCATGCCTGTGGATACCAATTGATAGGATAGCGGGTGTCAATTAGCCAGGGAAGGCTATTGCCTTCATGTCTGCCTGTGGGCTTCATGAAGGCACCTGGTTGGCCACTGTGTGAAACAAGATGCTAGATTTGATGGACCTTTTGGTCTGATCCAGCAGGACTCTTCTGATGTCCTTTTGTAGCACTGCATATGCCAGAGGCACTAATCCCTTTATTCATTTTGTAAAGGTGGCACATACCTGCAGCTAATGTATTTTTATCCCTTCACTGCAGTTATTATATATTGAAAACAGAGTGCTTAAAAGCAACAAACCTCTTAAAAGTCACCACTTAGGGGCAGTTTAGGCTGCAATCCTATACACATTTAACCTGGGAGTAAGTCCCACTGGGATTTATGTCTCACTAGACATTCATAGGATTAAGCTGCATGTTCCCACTGAACTCTACAAACTTGCTTGGGCTTGCATTGTACTGTAAAGCTTGGAAATCTTCAAGAGCAAACCTTTGTATCAGAAATGTTGCCATCTCACTTCGAAATCTAAAATGGCATCATTGGTCAAAACAAAGGAAAAATCTAAATATAATCCACATCACTTTCACTCAGCTCAAAAGCCCCAAGAGTGTGATGTGCCGATATGGCAGAAGAGAAGCAGTTCTTGACGAATGCTGATGAACAGCTTCTAAAAGAACCATTGAGTTGCCTGGCCCTGCAGTGGCCACTGCCTCAGTTGGCTGCCACCAAGAAAACACTTGCCCAGCTGGTCTCCAGCAACACAGATGGCCTCTTGGGAATAAGAGCAATCAGGCATATTTTAAAACCATCCTATAAATCTAATGGGCTAAATCCACATTTAAACACAAGCAGCTGGGCTGACGGAAGCAACCTTGTCCACCCACCCCTCCCGATACTATTTCCCTGAAAATGATACACAAAGGGTAAGAGGACTGTGACGAAGAGGACGAGCTCTGGTGCAAGGTGGGGAGAGAACCTCTGAAAACCAAATGAAGGCACCTTTCATGAGGAAAGCCCTTGTTTGCTTTCTGCTCGTTTAATTTATTTTTAGGCTGAATTTTCTATCACTGAAGGTAGATCCTGAATCCAGTCTAATGTACTCTGCAGGTTTGGAGTGGCACAGCTTAGAGGCAGTCAAGAATACCCTTAGCCTGGCTTTTAGATGTTTATTTCAAATCAATATAATAGGTTGGACTGAGACGAAGTAGACTAAGTAGACCTATTATAATAAGTCATACCTAACTTGTCCACATTGATATCAGTGGGTTTAGTTCCAATACACAAACTAAACTTACTTAAATTTATTGGAAGGAAGAACAGCAGGAGTTTTATAAGATTTTCAATCATGCTAAATGATCCTTGCTAAGCTTTTGTTGGAGTGTATATTTTATATAAATAGAAAGCTTCGTCAGAAAGATGTTCATTTGTTGCCTCCCTCCCCTTGTTCATAGCTAATTAATTAAGTAGCATTTCTTGGTGCCCCAAATCCACCAATTCTCCATAGCTGGTAATTCAGGAATTCCTCTATCTAGAAGCTTCTGTGAATCAATGCTATGTCTGACTTTGGAGCAAGATCTTTAATAAAATAGATGATCCAACAGTATGAAATACTGTCAATCTTGCTGGTCATATCAGTGATATACTTTATAAAATCTGCTTCGGCATGCTTGAACCTTGTTGGTTACCCAGGTTTATTGTAAGGGTGCAGCCTTATACACGCTCAGTAGGCCTCCCTTCTAATAGCCTCATTGGTTCTAGCAGGACTGTCATCCCGATCCTACGAGTGCTTACTTGGACCTAAGTCCCATTGCACCAACTAAATCTGAAATCCTATAGGAGTAAGTCCCACTGAACTCAGTGGTACTTGCAGTAGACAGACATAAGATTGCCCTTTAAGTAGGGTGTATAACCTTGCAGTGTAAATCTATGCATGTTTACTCATAATTTCCACCTTGTACAATGAAGCATAATCCAAGTGTGCATTGAACCACAGTCCAAAGAACATGGCTAAATGCAGCTGGATTAGGACACAGAATGCAGTGAATTTCAGCATGCCTAACCATGCAGTTGAATCGGGATGTCTGTTAGCCCCTGAATGCAGAGCATTATGAGCATCCTAGCCCAGGAGGGAGAAGCATGCAAGTGATCTTTGCATCCCACTTCTCCCACCCTACAGATCAGCTAAATGGTCAGTTTTGGCTGTTTAGCCGCAGTGCTTCAGATGGGAAAGGAAAGAGACTGGAGTACCTCCAGGGTATGTTGTGTCCTGATGGCCTTGGTCTCCTCTGTTTGCCACCCCCAGAACACCCTCTGTACCCCTTTCTCTGAAGTCAGTATTGATCTCAGTAAAGCAGCCAGTGTTATCCTTTCCAGGCCAGCTGCATGACAGAAGCAGAACTGGGAAAGCAAAATATTCTAGCTGCTAAGCTTGGGCACTACCAAAGGATTGGTAGTCAGGAGAAAGTGGGCAGAGCTACTTGGGGAACGCCGGCAAGCCAGATTAGGATCCCAAGTTGACAATTCACCTGGTAGGACCTTGTCACATATTCTGCACTGATGCAACTTCAAATACCTTCTGAAATAGTCCATTCACAATGGCTGCATTGTTAAAGCCATGTGGACTTCAAAACACTTTAAACTGCCCTCTGTCTTCCTGTATCCCACATTTGCTTGAACAGAAATGTGCAGAAAGTTAAACAGTTATACCTAACAGTGGGGGTGTTGAACCTGATGCCCAGAAGCTGCATCTAGTCTATTCTCTTTTGGATCTGGTTGTCCAGTTCCTCAGTTTCATGAAATTAATGTGACCTAAACATGCAATCTGGTGTCTGACAACCTCTGAATCATACATACCAGTGTACATTACAAATATTTTAAAACAATGCCCCATATTCAAATGTCATCCAATCTGCATTCCATCTCCCTCAATCTACTCTAAAAAAATACATGAAAATAATATGTCTTCTGTTAAGGAATTTGCAACACAATGAAAGAAATATTCATAACAACTGAGTCACATACAAAAACAGCTTCCCTAAGAAATTATATGTTTGTTAACCACCAAAAGCTTGACTGTCAGACTTTTAGGGAATTGTGATTTGATATGCAGGCAATAGGGCAGAAAAAGACCTTCAAGAAGGCCCTTTTAGAGTAACTTGTAAGATTGCTGTTGACATTGGATTTTTTGTCTACAGTGTATTACATTTCAGCATTCAAGGGACCAAATCTGAGCAGTGAGTAAAGTGCTGGACCAATTTCTGGGGAACATGGGCATCATGTCCTGCTCATGGGTTTCTTGTGGGCAGCAAGCTGGCCACTCTGTGACTAGACTAGATGGACCCTTGGTCCAATGCAGCAGGGCTCTTCTTATGCTTTTTTGGACATGATTCTGGGAAAATTCAGATCCTGACTAAAGGGGCAGAGCTATACAAGTGGTTCCTCTGGAAGCTATTTCACCTTAGTAACTCACAAAATGACTGGATGCACAAGCAAGGTAAATAGTAGCAATATAAACCCTCATGTCATGTGAACGAACTGCATCTCCATTAGCATTCCAGGTTGAAGACTGCCTCTCCAAACCACTCCACTGCACAAACTGAGATCCTGCACATACAAACAGTCTAATGGAATGTTTGCAGGAATCTACGGATGCCATTCAAATGCAGGGCTACAACCTTTGTTGCTTTTCAACCTGCCATACTGTAGGTTGCTACCTTAGGCACACCTGGTGTGTACAAATTCTACTAGACTCAATGGGGCATGAGGCCAGTGTTGATATGATGGCCAACTCAAAGTAGTCACCAGAACCAGACAAGTCATGTCTTCTTTTCCTCTGCTCTTCCTTGATACCATCTCCCAGTGCAGGAGGCACACTTTAATAGCATGCTTTGTGAGTGAGTTAGCAAAGCTCAACCCTATTCAAGTTCAGATAGAAAAATGGAAATGCTAGGAAAATGTTGGGAATTAAAGATGTTTTTTCTGCCTGAATTGGCATAGGAATGTACCATTTAGCTAGGGCCCCATCCAATGTGGCTTCCCGTTATGCACTGAACCCAAAAGATTGTGGGCATCTATTCAAGCATGGGAGGTATGTGAAGAAAACAATTTCCCCCATGCTTCTTCTGCCCTAGGAATGACATACAGAGCTTACTTCAGCCACCCAAGTCTTCTGCCCCTGCTTGCAAAGAGGAGCGGCTGAGGCACTGGCGGGATTCCTCTTATCCCTTCAGAACCTCACTCCTTGCCCCTTCACCCACCAATACTGTGTATTTTTTACTTCAGAGCCAGCAAGGAAAGAATTGATCAGCTGAAAGGGTGGAAGGAGAGTGCTTCACAGAGTCTCAGCCTCTTCCTTGGAATGCATTTCCAGTGTCAGAGCTCAGGCCTCAGCCTAGAGACCTCTGGAGAGCTTTGAACAGTCATAGGATCTCACCCCAGCTATTTAAGATATGGACATACCAATGCCTAGTATCCACCAATGTGTCAAGACCACTCCTTCAGGGGCCATCTTTAAGGCAGGGAGGGGAGATTCTGATAGGTTTGGTTTGTTCATTGTTTGCTTCATCCACCCACTAGCTCCTCAGCACGCTGGCTTGTCAATATGCTAAGCTGAGCTATCATCCCAAGGGCCACCTCTCCAGGCAAGCTTCTGCTTGGTGGCTGTAGACCGTCACCTTCCAGTACGTAAAGCTCCCTTGATTCTAGCTACTTCATTTGTATTTGGAACAGAAATGATGTGAAGGAAGAGCAGATGTATTTTCGCGTCACCATCTAGAGAAATGCCCTGCCAGGATTTGGGCTACATTGGCCCAAACTGGAAGTGGGGTTTATTGTTTACCATTTGTCGTTAATGCTCATAAGAATGCGCTGGTTTCATGTGTGCGTCTTCCCTGGAGCTCGAGCTACTTAAGGTCATTAGAGACCTTGCATGCATTTATTGCAGATGTATGCCTTCTTTTCTTGCCTTTTTTGGCATCTCCCCACCCCCACCCCACCCTCTCAGTGACCCAAGTGGCCACTATGGTGTGCCAATTAGGGAACGATACTAAGTGAACAAACCCTTCCAGGCATATAAATCATTCAGCTCTGTGGCACTTATTGCTAGAAGAGTCACCCGACTTTAATCCCTTCAATCATTTCACCATTTTGACAGTTGCTCCATTAAATACTTGGTTCCTGCCAAATCAATCTCATGTCCTTTGTGATGAGAAAGAGGAGAAATTATAGGTTTTAGGCAGCATAATCTTGCTACACAAGTGCAAATGAGGAGAGAATTTCTCGCCTGCTCACTTCAGGATCCCAGCCAATGCCGCATTTGGCCTAGAGTCCCTGTTTGTTTTTATCCCTTTCCAGAATCTCTGTGTTGATTATATTTTATTTTTGAGAGGGGGCTTGTGGGGAGAGAGATGTTTCCAGGCAATCTTGAATAAAAAAAGCTTTTTGTCTCCATGTGAAACAGTACTTTCTTCCTTCTGAATCTGTAGCACAGCGGGCTCGAGTAACAGCCATGCTGTCAGATCACGCATTCCAGAAAGCCTCCATGCAACCCAGCACCCAGGCTGTGACAAGTGGATCCTTTCTGATTTCTGGACTGTATATGGCAGGGATGGATAACCTGTAATCCTCAAGATGTTGTTGCATTCCCACTCCATCCGCCACAGACCTCATTAGTAATGATAGAATTTGTAGTCAAACAAGATCCAGAAAGTGGCACATTCCCAGCCTTGGTGTGGGTGGTAGCACAATGCAGCAATCTGGAATCCTGCATGACTGGGGGCTCTAGACTGGGCAAAGCCTAGTGCGACTGAGGGCACGCTCTGCCAACAGGTTCACATTTCAACCTGTGAAATGGGTCTTGATGTGACATCATCACATTACAAGTGTTCCATTCCATTGGCTATTGCTTGCAGAGGTGAGAAAACTCACCTCAAGGGGTGGTCATGTTACTTTCCTTACACTATTTATTTGTTATATTTATATCCTGCCTTTTTTTCCTTCCAGAAACTCAAGGAAGCTTGCATAATTGAACTTCTGCTCTCAAAATTATCCCCACAACAAGAAACCTGTGAGGTAGGCTGGGCTGAGAGTCTGTGACTGGCCCAAAGTCACCCAGGTGGCTCCAAGGCTGAGTGGGGACTGGAACCCAGATCACCTGAGCCCCAGTCCCACACTCTTATCTACTACACCACACTGGCTGTCATAGTCCTAACTCATAATCCAAGGCATCTGGAGGGCATCAGGTGGGACCAGGCTGGTGTACACAACTGACCAGAGGAAGGGGGCACACCCAGAACGTGCCCCAGAATCTTCAGCTGTGCTCTTGTGTTACTCAGAAAACAAGCCAGCATAAAAAAGGTCCTCCAGAGAAGGAAAATCTGAAAACCAGCACCGGAGATGTTCCTGACCTCAGAGATGTTGAGTGTCCCTAGAAAGGTAAACTCTTTCCTGCCTTAAGGAATAGCTTTGCTTTCAGGAACAACTGCACAGTACTTTGTAGCCAGAGGTGTCCTTTGCTGATCCTTCTGTATGTTGGCTTCAACCGCTGATTTTCTGATAACTCAGTATGGCTTTCTGATCTCTTCCCACAGCCCCAGCCATTTGTAATTTTGAACTAAATGAAAGTTAAGCATAAAAACATTTTGCCCACAGGGAACTCAGATCTGCAATGTGCTTTTAATGACTATTTGTAAAACATCTAGGAAAATCTATGCCAGCATGTTTGAGGGGTGGAGAGAATTAAATTACTATTGTCTTAAGATGTTATTTTAGTATCTAAACTTTATGAATCAGTCTGTGTGGCCCAATTATTGAGCTAATCTAGTCAGTAATGCTTTAGAATGGATTGTAAATACAGAGAGCCTTTATTTAATTTGTCTGATATTTTCTTTAATAAAGTTGCTTGTTAGTGACTCTTTCTTGAGTATCCAACAACTTGTTATTTATTCAGTCAATCACACGTAATTCAAACTAGAATTCTCTTTAGAAACATCTGCAGTGCTTCATTTTTCAAAATAGGCACATAGTAAACAGTGGAAGTATAGATATTAAATGCTGGTTTGCGTGTTGTTTTTGACTGCTTTCCTCATTCTGAGAAGTAATCTATGCCTTTGTGCACTGTGGCCTGGAACTAAAGCACACACAGATGAGTTGTTGTGACTTGTGGGAACGCTAAAGGAGAAGCATCCATCTTCTCTTCCAAGTGATGGAACAGAGAGGCAAACAGGGCTCCTACACTGTTTGGGTAGAACTACCTTCCTAAATCTGGTATCTCCAGATGTTTGGGATTGCAAGTCCCATCAGCCCCAACCGACATAGCCAATGACCAGACATGATGGGTGTTACCATGAAAAATATCTGAAGGGCATCTGATTGTGGAAGATCAATGCAGGAAAAAGAATTGTGAAGAAGAAAAGATAAGGAAAATGATTTCTATTGTAACTGCTTTTTCACTGTGGTGCAATGAGCAGAAATTCTTCCTTTTACACAGCTAATACATATCCCATCCTTCTTTGGAGATCATATATTCAGACAGCAAAAGTCACTGGAGCTGGGACAGGCCTCCAGCTCATGCATTTCTCTGATCCCTGCGCAGGCAAAAGTAATCTGCGCTGGGAGACATCTCAGATTAGGACATCAGAGACGGACATGCCATGATACAGTTACTCTAGATGGCAGATTCCAGAGGGTGGCCACCTCCAACCTTACCTCCAATGACCATAACTGTGTGTCATTTTCAAAATATGAGACGACAAATGAGCTATTTGGGCTTCTCGTTTCACGTTCAATAATGGCATGTGACATTATGCCAGCAAATAAACATGTTCAGGTATTTAAGACAAGAATCCTCATCTGTCTTCTGGGTATGTTTTCTCTTATTGAGTCACCCTTGGTCTTTTGCAAGAGAAATGCGATGGGCAGCAATCCTATGAGTGACTGTCCCTGGACAGCCGTAGGATTCTCCAGATTCCCATAGGATGGTTTGGATTTTGAGCTCCAATTTGGGAAAGGAGCTCTGACCTGGGAGCTGAGGATCCTCATGCAGATCCCATTCTCCACCTTCACAGCTGGTGCAGAAACAAGTGTTCCAACTGCTTCTTCAAGCTCATGAAGCAACCTCAGGCAAGAGGTTCGCTGGGCAAGGAGGGGTGGCAGGAGCAGACCAGCACTACCATGATACAGTGCATTTACCCTCTTCCCTCCTCTTCTGAAGCACTGCAGTTAACCAAAATCAGCCATCTAGTTATTTTGGGGGAGGAATGCCAACATCATCATCATCATCATCATGGGAACGAACATGCAAATTTAAAATACCAGCATGTAACACAGTCTTCCAGAACAAACCACTAACAAAAACCATGCAGTCAAGTTCATTGGGCATATTCGCAGTCCTACGCATAGATCTGAGTTCCACTGAAGTCCATGGTGCTTACTTCCGACTGCATGCAATCAACTTGCAAAACATATTGACTTTAAACAAAAAGATCTTCAGCCAGCTGAAATACAACACTTAGCTTTTAATTCTAAATGAAACCTTCCCAGGAAGTGTTAGCATGTAAAATACTAAGGTTGGATCCAGATTTGCACTGGATTTACTGTGCTGACAGAGATGGCCTTTCTTGCTTCTTCTACCCCTCCAGGTCCCTGAAGTGTTGCACCCATGGCTAGGAGGCCCCACTGAGTGGGTGAGCTGTGGTGGGAAAAGAAGAGAGTCCCTCAAAATACCTTACAGAACACAGATCCTGGCTCTAGCCTCTAGTATGGACTAGAAAACCCAAAGAAATTGAATAAGATATCCAGATTCTGTTTGATTATTTTCTTCATTCTCTGATTTCCTGTATGCTAATCTGTCAAAAACAATACTGAAACATAACAATCTTGTCACCTCATTCCAGGAGAGTCTGTCACTCGCCAATCACTGGACCAAAAACTGGGGAGGAAAGGGGAGAAACATATTTTGCAATCTATCCTCCTTTATCTTTGAAATGTGCATCACAGGCCATGAGGCTCCTTGCCACCCAAGTCAACCTGTTAGTGGGTGGCAGTACAGCATGCGCAATCCACTCTAACAAAACCCACTCTAATCATAGACTTTCACCTCTCAGCACCCCTTTACCTCTTTCTCCAATTAGGTTTTCTGTTTCAGCAAAAGGGTTGCGTATTTAATTTCATCTAGTTACATACAGCTATAGGATAGAGATCTTGCTGCTGGGAGTAGGTCTGCTTTGAATTCAGGCTAGGATGGTCATGTGTCCTACTTTACAAGGGATAGTCCTCAATTTGTAGGTCTGCCTGGGGTCAGTCCTTTATCTGAAGCCATCCTTTATAGGCCAGGATCTGCAGTCCAAGTCCTGTTTGGAGATAAAGAACCACAAGAAGGCAGAGTAGGAGCGTGCATGTGCCCATCCACGTCGCACCTGGATAGCAGACTGATAGACACGCCAGTCACCCAGTACACAATGGTGAGATAGATACCCTGCATTTCTATTTCAGTGACAACTATTATTTCAGAGGTTGCACCAGTATGCATAAATTTGCATATGCACATGTTATGCAACTGTATGTCTTCTTTGTCGCTTTTTGGTGATGTACTTCCTGTATTTTGGCAATGTGTAACTGGTCACTCTACCATATCCCAGTGGGCTCCAAGGCTGAATAGGAACTGGAACCCAGGTCTGCCCAGTTCTGGTCTTACATTAAACCACAGTGACTCTCCTTAAGTGATCCTTTGAAAAATAAAACAGCTCTGCCTTGAGGCATGTCACCAGAACAGGATGGCCCATTATATTCTGTAGATGGGAATGTTTCAGTATGCTTACCTTTGCATGGTGGTCTGATTTGCATATGCAAATAAAATTATTTTATGAGTCAATTAAACAGCTTGTTTGCTTTGTGTGGACTCAAATGACTGCCAGTTCCAATAGGTAATGAACTCAGTATGCTCCTATTCTCATGAAGACGGTGAATGAATTGCTGCAAAATGCGTCTTTCATGATGCCTTTCCAGAATGGACATCCTCAGCATCTGGAGCTGCTGGTGGCATACATGCAATCTGGGATCCAAAGCAGCAACAAACTTTCCACCTTGTCATGCCAAGATGAGAAGGAGGATAAATCTGTTCCCAGAAAAATTCTGATTGAAGACGCTGATTATATGCAGGCGGTTAACTCTGCTTGGCATCACCATAAACATTTTAAAACTCTTCCATCATCTACGGGAAAGTAACCCGGAGTGGAAGACTCATAAAGCAATATCACCCTACGGGCAGCAAGTGTTAGAGGTCTTTTAGAGGCCACACAATTGGTTGCAGATCATAGGAGACGCTTGCCAGGACCTTCCTCCAGTCCTTTCCATTGCGCAAAGTGGAATCACCATCACCAAGGGCCAGGGCATTTATCCCAATAGTGCTGGGGAGATGCAAGGACATCGAAGAAGCTGTTAGGTAGAGAATGTCCCTTCCCAGTTTTGGAAAGGCCTTCCTGACTCCTTAGACTAAACCAAACAGATAATGATGCTTTTAAGAGGTGTGCACAGGTACGAAATGTTCAATGTTCTGTTCATGAGCTGCTGAGCAGCAAAGGGTTTTGCTTCCCAACTCAGTGTGTCGCCTGCGGGGATCCACTTATGCATTGATGGAAAAGAGGGCAAAGCAGGACCCACAGGTACATAACATTTTAAATGCTCAATGTATATGTCCAGAGGAATGTGGGCAAACGCAGTTGTATGAACTTAAAACTAGGTTACAGCTGGGAAGGAGGATTTAGGGAATCCTAAAACCAAAGGAATATGAACGGTGTTTGTGGACTTGAGGGAAAAGAGAGGAATACCACGCTATGCCAGTTAGGGAAGGGAATGCTATGCATAGGGGGGCAGAAAGGCAGGCACTCTCATGATAAGAACAGGGTTGGGTGAAGGGAAAGTGGTAGAGCCAACAGGTCAGTGGCGACAGGCGGTGATAGAGCAAGGTGTGTGCCTCTTCTGTCTGCTGCCCTGGGGATGGGGATGGGCAGCCTACACACAGATCACTCAGTTGATCCTTTCTGCTACTGGCCGATGTGTTTCTATTTAAATAATTGGCGTTATTCCTAAATTTGTAGTCCCACCTATAGATTTGCTTGTGCAATTCTTATGCAAATTGCTGCACTCTTTTGTCCTGTTTTTAGCAATGTGGAAGTGGCCACCCTATCTACATTGCTTTGGAGCCACATATAACAGAAATCAACACTCTTCAGCTTCAAAAAATGGAGGGAGAGAGAGAGATCGTGAGAGAGGAGAGAAGAAGAGAAAAGTTGCATTTCAAATATCTGGACAATACCTTTATTATACTGCTTAAGATACAAGTTAACATGAAATGTGCCGTAGCAGCACCTTTCAACCATAAAGAGGATGCTCCTCTTCATGGCCTATGGATAATGAGATTTCCTTTGCCTCGTACCTCCTAAATCTTATGCCAGCAGGATGAATACCTGGTCAAAGATAATGGGAGAGTCAAATTAGTTTCCCATGCACATGCACAGTGGTTTAGCCTCTTTCGTGCTTGCCTGTGTTATTGTTTCGCTGCTGTCGCTACCATAGCTAAATGACATGGAAAACATTAATTCCTAAATTCCAAGATGCCAAACGTTCACTCCTGGTTAATATAATTAACCATGGGTTCCTGAGACAATTTACATCTCAATGACAGAAGAGAGGGCTTTAGTCTAAGCAAATGATATGTCAGGACCATCACAGGTTTGAGTCTGACCGGAATTTTTATCCATTCCTCATTAAATGGCTACATTCTTTGACTTTATAAGAGCTGGAAGTCAAGGCAGATCATTGCTGACTGACAATTCTGGATTGCAGAAGATGACAGGTTACCAACAGATGACTCAAGTTGAATAAGACTGACAAATTAGTACCTTTGCTTCTGCTGGCACAAGTTTTATACTGTGATTATTTTACAACATATACAGGGCAAATGAGAAAGGCCACACTTTTATAATCCAACTAAGATCAGCAGCATTATCTTAGATTTTGCACCTGAGTAAATAGCTCATTCTGTACCCACCAGAACTGAAGAACATTTCAGTCTACAGCTGGAACTATGTATATCACATATGATGAAAGAATACTGTCAACAACAGGGATGTATAGAAAACAGTCCAGCTTACATTTTAATCCCAAAGCATCCATTTGCTCATTTTGAACCACAATTGCAAGCCAAAACCATGAAATTTGGACTTTTCCAAATTTTGTAAAGGTTCCCCAATCAAAAAGATGCAAACAGAATGGTATATGTTTCGAAAAATAACATTCAAAATTGCCAGGAAAATTGGTTGTATAAAATGACTGTACCAGGCAAAATGCATACAAAAATGCTTATGGATTTTCAAGCTGACTTTTTAAAAATCCTCAAAGTTTTGGATGAACCAAACTTATGACTGGATAAATTCTCAGAATCTGAGATAGGAATCTGAGAAACTAAGAAACAGAACGATTCATTAATCCTGAGACATTAGATTTATCCCTGTGTTATTCTTTGATCCTTAGGACAACACACATTTTCTTGTTTTCTTTCCACATCTTTCACTGGTTATTGCCAGCAGGGGCAAGGAAATGTACAACTTAACATCACACTGTTTCATGGGTTAGTATTCCTGTATGTTATGAGACAGATGAAAGAACTCTACATGTACAACATGTTTTGTTCCTGGCTAAGGATGTTTATGATGTTATGAATACACAAGTGCTTCTTGTATGTAGGACTGCAAATAAATTTAAATATGAGGATGATAAAGAGAATATTCTTGTGCATGAGAGGGACACTTTTAGAATTGCTTTCAGGGGTATTTTCTCCAAATCCCCAAGCAGGTCTTGTCATTTGCAAACTTCATTTGCAAAATTCATAGTAACGTTGCATTTTCCTGTTTGCATGCTTTCTCCCCCATTGCTAAACTGCAACATGGGAAGTGGTCTCTGCCACTTTGAAGGACAGGCTTCTGATAAACAATGCTCAATTCGGACTTTGCTGTAGGGTAGCTACTTATGGGTTGCCAAAATGACATTGCATTAGAAATGGCCACTTGGAGCAGTTCCACTGCTGGGGACATGTTGACTTAACCTGTATATCTAACACCAGACTAGGACTTCATTAGGAGTTGCTTCAATTTGCTGCTGCTTTCTGAGAGGAATATGGTATCATCGCCATATCTTAAATTACTGACGTGTCTTCTGCATGTTCTCACTCCTACCCTGATCATATTCAGCTTTCCTTATAAGTTCCGTATATATCAGACTGAACAGACAGGGAGATAAATTACACCCTTATCTGATGCCTTTGCCTATGAAAAACCATTCTGTTTTCCATATTCTGTCCTAACAGTAACATCTTGTCCACAATGCAGGTTCTGCATCAGGTCAATCGAGTGCTGCCACACCTTCATTTCTTTCTGGAATAAGTAGACAGGGGTCTCCCCAAAGGGCTTATAATCCATTATTCAGCAATAGGACACAATAGAAGAATGAGAGGAAAAAATCAGACAGACAAAATGGTTAGACAGGTATTATTTCATTTACATATAATTTAGTTATCCCATGGCATGGGATTAGGGACTTTGTTCCAAAAACTTCATAGAAAGGTGGCTTGTGATGGAAAAGTTCAACAGAAGTAAAAGAGATGACGTCCGCAAGGGTTCCAGGAATCAGTTCCAGCATAGCATGCGGTAAAGGAAAGTCGCATTATGTCAGAAGCAGCAGAATGGACATAATGTACAGAAACAGCAGTCTGAGGTGAGCCAAGAATCAGAAATCAGGAGTCATGGAACAAGCCTGTAGTCAGAACTGAAGAGCAAGTCAGGACCAAGAGACAAACCAGGAAACAGGCTTGAAAAAGAAGCAGAACTTAGAACCAATCCTATATGTTTACTTGTAGCAAACACCTCTGATGTTCCTTTACGCATTTACAGCAACCTGTGCAGCCATTGTAACAGGTGATACAGCTTTAACTGAAGACAGAACAGCCAAAGCAGGTGCCAAAAAACTGCAGAAATGTTGCTTTCTGGGAGCAATCAGTGAATCTTGGGTTTCCAGGTATACACATTTTATAATTAAGGTAGTTAATTATAGTTAAGATAGTTTAAGTTATAAGTTAAGTTAAGATATAGTTTAAGATAGTTAAAATTAAGGTAACTATCCATCAAGTACAACCATCCATTGGGTCACATGAGTAAGTAACAAAACTAAAGCTTCACATAGTGACAGCCTCAGCATGAGAAGCTATTTGATGGAGGTTTCACATTAAAAATGGCTTTTCTTTTTAAACTTATCTACATGTATGAAAGCTGGACCATAAGGAAGCCTGAGTGCTGAAGAATTGAGACCTTTGAATTGTGGTGCTGGAAAAGACTCCTGTGAGTCCCTTGGACTACAAGGCGATCAATACGGTCAGTCCTAGAGGAGATCAACTTGAACTGCTCTTTAGAAGGCCAGATACTGAAGATGAAGTTCAAATACTTTGCCCATCTAACGAGAAGGAAGGACTCACTGGAGAAGAGCCTGATGCTGGGAACAATAGATGGCAAAAGAAGAAGGGGACGGCAGAGGATGAGGTGGCTAGATGGAGTCACTGAGGCAGTCGGTGTGAGTTTAAGTGGACTCCGGGGGATGGTGGAGGACAGGAAGGCCTGGAGGAATGTTGTCCATGGGGTCGCGATGGGTCGGACGCGATTTCATAACTAACAACAACAACACATGTATGAATAGTTTTCATAAAGTGACAGTAGTGCATTAAATATATTAAATGAAGTGGCTACATCTTTTTCCCTTTAAAACAAAAAACCTCATTGCTTCATTCCAAGAAACTTTAACTGAAGAGTTATGGGCATCTCATAAATCCTAAACATAACCAAAGACAGATTCTCACATTCACTTTTCCTGAAATTTCATTTACTCACCTACAGCACTAATGAGCCACCGCTCAGGGACCACTAATTAGATCCAGTTTATTTTTGTCACCGAAATTAATTTCTCCAACCCGACTTCCAGAACTAATTTGATACTTTCCCAGACGTAAGTGGGACAAAGATGAAGCTTTCCACTAGTAATAAAAATTCTTTTGTGTTTTTATCTGGTTTATATTTTATGTATATCCACATCCAGAATGTATTTATCCATGGATTAAGGAGCAGAAAATGCCAGTTAGATAGAGAAGCACATGAACATTAGATCGTCTTCATGCTTTGGGAATTCTCGTGATGTTTTCTAATCAGTCCTCAAGGTGATAGGAAGGTGCCATACTGAATCAGCCCATCCAGTGCAGAATCGTTGATCCTGATGTTCAGTGGATCTCCAGGGATTCAGGCAAAGGTTTTCTTGCCCAACCTGCAGGTGCCAAGGATTGAACTTGTGACTGTCTGCACACAAAATGTGTGCCGTGCTGCAGTCATTCCACACTTTGCCTCAAACCCAGTTCTTTCACACACTGGAGGGATTCCATGTCCTCCTTCCAGGGCTCAAAGAGCAAGGCGGAATCAATGATCAGACAGAGCAACTGAGATCCAATCCCAGAAGAGACCGTGAGAATGCCAGAGCCATGGAATGTTTTCTAGAGAAAAGGATAAGATGGCCACTTATGTACCCCAAAAGAGAGGACAAAGCGGGGGAGGGGGGATAGTTACCCAAACTCTTCATAAACTAATTCTGTATATAGATGCACATTTACTATCAGTTAAACAGAAATACAGTACAGCCCTTCTTTTGACTCTTTATCTGTAAATTGCATGTGACCAGACAAGCCTTTAGATATAGGACACCTACTGTACAAACAGAGGACTGTAAAGAAGGGCATTGCCACTCTAGGAAAATGTATCAAACCGACTGAGAGAACAAGGAGCAGAGCTGCGTGTGAAGATGTCTGCGGATCGGAAGAGGAAGTGATGAAGGGATGAGAAAGATCAGGGAGCGATGGCAGAAGGGATGAGGAGCTCCTGGACCGCACATGAAATCTGGCCTGCTAGGTTGGCACATCCAGTTCTTCCCCTAAGACTCACCCCTGGAAGGCTAGTGAGGAAAAGAATCCCTGAGGACAGTGATCAGAAATAACAGTGTAGGAACCTCTGCATGCTGCTCCTCTTGCACTTTGGAGGGAGAAAAGGTGCTCTGAGCACTCCATGTCTTCCCTGCTGGAGAAAGGCACATGGATCACAAAGCCATCTCAATCAGGCCTCCAGTTAAAGAAGTGATTCTCCAGCCAGCACCTCAGTCATGGCATGTTAGCTTTTCCTGCTGGGGAAAACCAGCAAAGGCAGGAGCTGGACCAGATTACAGAAGGGGCATGGCCCTGAATCATTCAGTTCATGGTGGGCTCAGTTGCTCAGGGACCATCCATTCCTCCACCTTCAGTTTGGGTTGACGCTCCTGAATTACAGTAAGGACAAGGAAGCAAGGGCAATCAACTCAGAAAGTTACTAATCTCCAGAATTCCTCTTGCTTCCTAGAGAGATACAGTACCAGAGAGAGGAGGGCCTTGGTTTCACCTCTGGCTGATGTAGCTGACAGGTGTATGTATTCCAGAATGAGAGACAGCTGGAAACACCCATCATAGGCCTCTGAACATTTAGACACTGGAAAATACTAAGCAAAACCATATCACTTCCTCTTTCTGTCCTCAGCCTGTAGCACTGTTACCCAAGCGCCTGTTCTGTGGATTCCTGTGTCGAATAGGACCAGCTTCAGAGCTGAGGAGTCCTTGGGTAACATCTTCTAGTTGCTCCCACCTGTTCCCCAGGATCCCTACCTGGGAAGCTTACCTGACCACAGGGCTCCTGCAACAAGCCCCACATGGCCACCATACTAGACTTCACATAATCCTCAAGAGCAAGCTGTGACAGAAGTTTTGAGTTATGGTGTGAAATGCAGAATGGTGACAAATGTTTCCCTGGTGCAGGAAATCCAAAGCCGACAGGTACGCCATTGGACCCTGCCAATGCAGTAAGGAACGGCAGGATCGTCTCTTTCAGCCCATGGGCCAAATGAGCTCCTGGAGGCTTGTTCATAAAGACATAGGGCATGGAGGCAAAGGCAAAAGCCAAAATATGCACAATGTCTCCATATTGCAGCTGAAAGCACTTACTGCCAACTGTAGGAGAATTGTTCAGTTCCTGGGATCTGCAACACAAATCCAGGCAACCATCAGTGGGTAAGGGGGTGGGGCTAGGCTAGGGGGAGTGGCCTCCCAGGGAGTTCCATTGGTTCCCCATTCCTGCACTCGGGCCTCATCAATATCAGTTGCCCCAGATGCTAACATGGATCCTGTTGTAAAAGAGTGAATGCTGAAGGCCGGGCTTTGTTTATACCTGCAGGAGAAGCTGGGCTGGCCTGCACGCCATCTGCAATGCAATCAGTCAAAGGGAACTGAGCCCTGTTTTCTTACACTAGGCTGGCCCTAATACAACAGTTGTGAACCTGTGCTCCTCCAAAGGTTATTATCTGACCACAGCTCCCATTACCCTGACCAGCGGCACACTCCCTAGGTCTAATGCAAGCTGCTGGTAGTCCAAAAGCATCCAGCAGCCGCAGGTTCCCCACTTCTGCCCTAATGATCCTGCATACGTAACAAGTGAGGTTCCTCCTGAAAGCTGGGAACCCACAAACACTCAAAGCAAGACCATTACTCTTTTTGAAAAGAACATTTCCAGCTGATAAGTAACTGTCAACTAATGACTAAAATCCTAATCTCCGTAAAGATGTCAGCAAAGCTCAAGCCCATCCAGACATTTTGTTTTGTTAATATAAATAATGCATTAACAACTGAACAGTTTGGATGCCTTCCAAACCACTCTGCTGTAAGTGCTTTGCTCAATTTTACCAATGATATTTACTCGGATAAACAGTGCACTGGAGTTTTTGTTTATTTGCTTCCTTTAGGGTTTTTCTGCTTGATTTCAGGTTTCACTAAATAAGGGAGAAAGAATGCAGGGGAGACTGGCGACCCATTCACACTGGAGTTAGTTCCCAGTCGGCCCATGCATTGAGCAGTTCTTGTCACTTTGGGAAGTCTTATGCAAGCAAGGTGCCAAATGTTGCCTCTGCAACAAGCCCACATTTTATAAGTCTAACCAGGTATAAATGGCTCCAGATGTCTCAGGGCAGCCAGAAGTCAGACTCAGAAAACACCATTTCATGGCTATATTTAGAGAGGAAAAACCACAATTAGAAGTGTGGTGGGCCTCAGTCCATCTCATGCTTGTGCTACCCAAAGTGGTATTTTGAGGTTCTTGACATCTGTGTTATTTAAAATTTGCTGACTGATAGATATCTTCTGTCATGCAATGGAAAAATAATATTTTTTTTGCTGAACGCACTGTCAGTTTCCATTAAGCCTCGGAAACATTTCCCTGTCGTGCACAGCTTTGCTAGCCACATGTCTCTAGAAGCACATAAGTGCATCTTTGCCATGCTGAAGAATGAGCTTAAATGCCTCCTTGAAGATAAGCACCTGCTTAATGAGGATTTTTGCATACTATATTGTATTGCATTTCTCTCACCACGCCACCACTTTCCTTCAGTTATCCTCACAGCTTGGTGAGGTAGTTGAAGCTGAGAAACAAGTCCTGTCTAGACCTCTGATATAGCACATTCCAATCAGCCCCTTCCTCTGCTGCCTGTGCATACAGCAAAGGACCGTGTACAGGAAGGCCTTCGCATACCTGTACACAGACCCAACAGTTCCATGTGGAGCCTTGATAAGTACAGGTGTATAGAAGTCCCATTTCTGCAGATGTTTACATTGGTTTCTCAAAAGACTGGAGCATGTAGACACGAATTGGCTTAATGAGATGCTTTTTCCTAAGTATTCTAGCTGTGAGGGATTGTAACTTGGTTCCAGTGGCACTGAATTGAGAAACCCTAACCCTAACCCTTTCCTTCCAGCAGACCTGATACGCAGTAAGGATTTTACACCTGTGATTTATTAAGAAAAAACAAATCTTTTCCTTGCATGATATACATCAAACAAGCATTTAGCTGGGCCCTCAGAGCTTTGAAACAGATGATTAAAGGTCTTGGCTAGCCTCATTTTGTTATTGTTATTGTTATTGTTATTATTAATATGCTTGTCTGAGAGGGGAACACTGATGGGGATTTTGGTTATTGCTCACTCTCTTGCTCTCTCTTTTCCCACCTTTTGCTCATTGTTATTGAAATGGTCATCAGGTTATTTTCAAACGGTTGATTGGTGCAACAAGAATCATATGGCTAAATGAATGAATGAATGAATGAATGAATGAATGAATATCCATTTATGGACACTACTAGCATGCCAGGCTTTTGGTGAGTTTTATTAATATTCTTTACATTCTGAGCTGAAAGGCTTTGTAGCTATGCTATCCATGCACCTGACATGCTAGAGGATTCCATGGGGGGGTGGGGGGAGACAAATGGTCTAAGACACTTTGCCCAGCCTGATGCCCATCAACCATTGACCATGCTATCTGGGAATGATGGGAGTTGCAGTCCAACACATTGAAGGACACCAGGTTTGGATGTTCTAAGATGAGTAAGGGAGAAACATTGGTTGTGAAAAAGAGAAACGTGCCTGTGTAAGGAAGGTTATATGTGGGAAAGTAATAGTTCAAGCATAAAATTTGGTTGCAGCTGGGAACCTAGATTGAGGGAATAATCCAAAGGTCTGGTGGGAACATTTCTGGAAGGGCTGAAGGAAAGAAGAGGAAATGGTACACTGTGCCAGCTCAGGAAGCACAAAGAGAGCCACAATCCTGATAGAGAAGATGACAATTGGGTGATGGAGCACGGGGGAGCAGGGAGATCAGAGGCCACAGACAGAAAGAGATCAGGATGTGGTATGGCAGCTATTTACGCACCACCCAAAATGAGGAAATGTATCACCAAAATGGAGAAAAAAAGAGAGTACCAATTGACAGCAATTGCACGTACACATGTCTGAGTACAGAAGCAAATTTTGATAGCAATAATAGATATTACTGAAACAGAAGTCCAAGACATCTCACCCTGGTGGAGAATTGTGACTAGGTGATCTCCATGCCTGCTTAGTCAGCTGCCCAGATGCTAACTATGGGTGGTAACTTCAAGGTCTCTCCTGTTTCCTCTCCTTATAGTTCTTTATGGTTAAGTTAGACTTGAACTGGACTGCCCATCAAAAGGAGGACGCCTTCAGAGAGAACTGACTTCTGCCAGCCCTCTTAAATAGAGGAAACACCTTTATAAAGTAGGTCACCCTACAGTGTAAGGGTGGAGAAATGAAAGGAGGTAAAGCCATGGAGAACTTTCAAGGACAAGGCTTTGCACAGCACAAACACAGGAAAATTTGTAAAAATTTGTAAAATAGCACTATATCCCCCTGACTTCACTCTTCTGGTGGAAAATGAAACCATCCGTTTATGTGCAGTCAGAATCACTCTTTCAGTGGCGAAGTATGCTGTTCTGGCCAGCATTTTTTTTTCTTTTAAACAGCCGAAAAGCCATCAATGACATCACTGGGAGAAGAGCAGGAAGCTTTCACGCCATCACACTAAACCTGATGCCTAAAGCACTCCAGGGCACCCAGCAGCAACGGGTTAATGCCATGCAGTTAGAGCAAACTGCTTGTTCAGATGCATCCTGTTCCAGACAGCTCATCAACACACTAATGGGACTTAAAGCGGTTGATGCCTCTTGCACAGTAACATAATGATGGGAGGGCAGCCTGGGAGAACCATTAACTTCCATCCAGGCTTCTAATTCTGTCTCGTGATAATGATTTCTTAGGACAACAGCAGTGCATTGGAATTCCATTTCCTTCCCCACCATTGTATTTTAATAAATTCATCAAGGCACAAACTGATATATAGACTCTGCTACAGGATCACAGTTTGTAAAATGTAAACCACCGGATGTAGTGTTTTTTGGCCATCCAAGGTCTCCAAAGAAAGGAAAGAAAATCACATCTCAGCACACCATAGCAGTTTGGAAAAAAGAACAATGTTGAACGGGTGGGCTTTTGGGGGTGCGGTTCTCTCGGTTTATTTTTAAAATTCTGGTGAGTTTGGCTATATTAAAACACGAGAAGCAAGATCTGTTCATATAGCTGAATGTCCAGCTAGCAAAAATCATAAATAATTTTATTGGCTTTGAACTGAAATCATATTCTGCAGATACAAATGAGAAACAATGCGATGCCACAAAATTATACTATGTTTTGAGTGTGTGGGAGGATGCGATCAGCCCTAGGACAGCACAGCTTCCTTTCCCTGCCTAGAGAAGAGACACTGGGCAGAGTCACGGGTGGCCAGTGAGGCCACGCCCAGCACCTTCACCCTTGGAATACTCCACTCTGGAAAGGAGACCCTCCACAGGCAGCCTGCTGGCCCTGCCCCCCCCCCGGGGAATGTGGGATCTTCCTTCATCTGGGGCTCTCTCTGCCCTCCATTC
Source organism: Varanus komodoensis (assembly GCF_004798865.1). Taxonomy (NCBI): domain Eukaryota; kingdom Metazoa; phylum Chordata; class Lepidosauria; order Squamata; family Varanidae; genus Varanus; species Varanus komodoensis. The sequence continues at coordinate 14,389,458 of NW_025335727.1, read as the reverse complement.
TATTCCAACTAAATCCCAGTTTAACGAAAGGACCTCCCATAATTGGTGCTAGAACATGCAGAAGCTGACTTCGCTGCAGCTTTCATTCTCTTCGCAACCTCCACTGCTCTCTACATTATACTGGCCATGTAATAAACGCATGCAAATTACTAACGAGCAACATTTTTATCAGCCTTCTGGAGCCAGCCAGGGAGGGTTAGAGAATCCAGGCCAGCCTCAGTTCCAGTTTCCATGGACAGCGGAATAGTGCGTGGAGTTGGGCTGAGCCACCATTTAAAATTCTTCGGATAGAGCATCACGACTCTTTTTCTTCTGTTTCTTCCTGGGGTATGGCAGCCCATGCACTCCTTAGCAAAACACCACACAAAAAGAAGATGGCTTCATTCACCCGGAAGCAACCTGTTGTTGTGTGCTGGATGCCCCATGGGAGTGTCGTGAGACTTTGGCCAAGCTCTCTTGGCTTCCACGAAGGCCCCATGGCTGGACAGGGGCTCAAGATAGGAGTGAAGCAGCAGGTGTGTGGCCGCAGTAGCACCAGTCCCACTTGAGGTGGCAAGAGTCCTTGGGCCAAGCCTGCCTCGTCTATAGCCAGGTTAGGTAAAAGGAGGGTGCCCAGGTCGAGTCTCTTCCTCTGCACTCAGCAGGGAAATGTGGCAGCTTGCCAGAGGATGGAAAGAATTCTCCACAGGGCCACCCCCAGGGTTCTGGTCCTGGGCAAACTTTCTGCTAGGATGGCCAACTACAGCTTTTCCCAAGGAGGAAATGCATCACCAGCAAGGAGGACACAATTTCCGTATGTATAGATGCTGATTTAGAAATGCTCTCTGTTGAACCATTTCACTGTGGAGGACAAGATGGACCAAGCGACCTGCTCCTCAGTCTGCTGTCCGGGTTCTAACTGTGGCTGAGCAACTGCAGGGTCCCGCCTGCTCTCCCTCCTTATGGCCTTTTGCTTTTAAAGTGGATTTGGAAGGGAGAGTCTATTGAACAAAGGGTATCTTCAGACAGGGGACTGTCTCCTGCCAGCTCTGCAAAACAGAGGACTCTATAAAGTCAAACACCCGACCGCCCTACAACTCTGCTAGGCCTCCTCTCTAGTCAATGAGCCCTGATGAGTTTACCTGGCAGCAGTGGGCCATATGTCAATCCATATCAGGAGGCTGCATCTACTCACTATTAGATTTTCCCAGAATGCCCAGTGGGGCAGCTCGATAATTTTAGACCCTGCACTTAATGGTTTCAATGACCTCCCCTTTTAGATGGTCATGCATATCACGAGCAATGAAGCACACAGCCAACATTTCTTTTCAGCCCTGATCATCCATCTGTGCTTTAGAGCCTCTTCTATATTCCTGGCATGTTAAAACATTGCTATCAGCAAAACTGAACATGCGCAGGTTCACATGTTGATCCTCACATAAATCTTAGAGCCACAACGACTAGGGGAATAAAAATGAATGTGCTTCTGCAGTCCTTCTCATTCGCCACTCTCTGGGTTAGCATTTGGGAGCGCCCTGGGCTCCAGGGCCACGAGGCCCAGTCTGAGTGGCACTACTGACAGTACTTCAGAGTAATGCCACATCAGGAGCAGTGTGTGAAACTCGACCGCCATTTCATTATTGCTTGCATGTGAATAAGGAGGAAGTGGTGGGGCGGGGGCAGGAAAGAACCAAGCACCGGAGGCAACAGTTATGTGCCATGCTCTGTACAAAATTCAAAATGGAGCAATGCAGAATCCCTAAGGTACCATTTCCACTTTGGGAACAAGACCATATACTTCAAAATCCAGGCCAACATGCAAAGCTGGAGAATGTTGAAGGTATCCTAATCAAACCCCATGTGCACATGCATGGGATCCAGCCCAGTCACGCCGCGTGCAATCCCGTGCCTTTTTAGACAAAAAAGGGCCTACATGTCCCAGCATGCCCCACCCAACTCATTGTTGCTGTCTAAGTTTGCAGAGAATTATACCCTGAGGAACATGGGAAGCTGCCTTATACCATCTCAGATCACCGGTTGATCTAACTCAGTGGTGACTCAAGGCTCCAGACACGACTCTTTCCCTGCCCTACCTGGAGATGTTAGGGCCCTTCCATGTGTAAAGCAGGTGCTTTTCCACAGGATTAGGCAATCTTGGGCAGATTAGGCCCTTGGGACACTGCCCATGTCAAAGCTACACAATGGGGGCACTGCAGAAGAAAGCATCAACCCGGAGCCGCCAGCCTTCTTCATAAAAGGTTTTGGTCAGGTGCTGAAATGAATAAAGGGTTGGTGCCAGGCGCACCTCTTTAAGGAGCAGGTTCCAGAGCCAGGCACCCCCACAGAAAAGGCCCTTCTACAGGTAGCCATTCTTCTGATCTCCTTCAAAGAGGGGTCTCAATGAAGGACCTCAGGCCTGGATCTTAGGAAATGGGCAGGTATATCAGGGTGGAGATACCCAGGCCCTAAACCATATACAGGATTGCACACGTGTCTCTTTCACAGGTCATCCAAGACTTAACTTCCACCAGGAGAGAGGAAACGGTATCTGACCCCAGCATAGTAGAAATGCACATTATTCAGCAAATCAGTGCCCCCAGATCAACCTTAACTAAGGTAGCAAGGACCCTTTTCAACAATGGACATGAAGAGAGGTGCCTAGGTCGTCCTGTGCCCTCAGATTCCTACCTGCAAATGTCTTCCAAGGTTTTTGTCCACCCAGCTAGTCCTCTCACCAGCTTCAGAACCCAGGTGTAGAAGAAAACAATGCAAACCTTCCTAAAGGACATTGGCCAGAGAAATTGGTTAAGCATCCCGATTCCACTTCTCCAGCAATTCACCGCTACACATGTGCACCCGTTACTTGCCTGACATGGAAAACACCAGGTCTGGGAACCCAGTGCTCTTCCTCACCATGTGCTGTGGCAACCACTGTCTGCCACACGGCCGCCCTCACTGCCACCTGCAGCTCCTCACCCACCATCGTCACCCACCAGCCCTCCCATAACCTGCTAGAATGCAGCGTGCCATACAAATTTGGTACAGAGGCACTTATCACAATCAAGATACACAGGATAAATGGGGCTTATCTGAAGCAGGAACAATTAATGCACAGAGAGGGCATCTTCTGCATCCTCTGTTGTCCTTTGGGCTCTTAATGTCTTCCTTTTCCGCGATTTTAAAGGCTTTCTGAAAATCTTTCTACCAGGTGTCTTTGAGGGAATATTGCTTTACTAGGAAGTTATTTAAAAAGAAAAGGAAAAATGAAAGCTCAACTTGCCCAACTCTCTCCTCCTTCTCACTGTTCCTCTCCTCCCTCGCATGCACGCACACACACCCACACACACACTTCCTTTGAGTCATTCTCAGGAGGCTTTTGGTGGTCAACCAATTCTCTACTTGCAATATGTCCACCTTCACAGCCCTGTTCGATCACAGCCTGCCAGTGCTGCCTGCCTGCCTCTCCCCCTCCCTCTCCCTCCCCCTCTCCCTCTCCCCCTCCCCCTCCCCCTCCCTCTCCCTCTCCCTCTCTCCCATCTCTTTGCAGCTATTGGGAGGGTCCACTCAGAAGGCTGACCTACATAGCCAGGAAACTGCTAGAAGAGCAGCTGTTGACATTAGCCCCATCATAAACCAGCAGCACAGGCTGAGTCTCTTGGAGCAACAGAGCGCATGTGTTTCTGGCTCACATAAGCACTGATCAGCATAAACATTCTAATTAGCTTTATTTCATGCTAGCCTTATAGCATTCATCGGTATGCTCCTAATTAACTACATATGTTTAATTTCCATTTAGGGCTATTCGCAGTGGTGCCCTAATGCAGCTAAGCATTTTGAATGTTCCCCATGTGAGTGAGTTCCACGACTTGCTTTCGTGCTTAGTGAAGCTCGTCAGGGGGGAAAAAAACTGCTTTCTCTGCTGGGTTGCCCTGCCTTCTGTTAGTAGGACCATCTTGGATACTTTTGTTTGTTTGCTATTATCTTGAGCTATGCTACTAAGGCTTTTAAAGCCAGCAGTTGTGGTCACGGCATTCCAATTAAAGCAAAAGCAAGCCAATACCTGAAAAAATTTGGAACACAAGAATTTCTTCTGCTCAGCTTCACAATACATAGATGGAATACTAAATGGAATCATCAAGGTTCTCTGAGACAAGTGTCCACACGGCTTCTTTCAATACCCTTCTAAGCAGATCATCAGCCCCATGAAGATTTTCATCTGAATATTCCCAAGACCAGATTTCAAAGTACCCTAAGGTTAAACATTTGTTGCTCTCGGGAAGAACATCTCTGTATGTGTTAAACATTCAAGGAAAAGTACTCTATCCTGAAGGTATCCAAGGAGATAGAATTGTCATCTGCTTTGAGTGTCCTGTTTGGATAAGAAAGAAGAATACGCATTTGATTGATTGATTGATTGATAGACAGATATTAATATATTAAACTACTGGGATACAATCATGAAATGGTCTTCAAATATTTAAAAGCATTTCAGGTACAAGATGGGAAACAATTGCTTGCTTTTATTGACCAAGAATAAGAACGTTTTGTAGATAAACAGGGGTAAAACAAAGGAATGAAGCAGTCACTTTAGGCTACAAAGAGGTATATTTAAGCAAAATATTTAGGAATAACTTTCTGTTGCACTTTTGGGCACAACCTCTTGCATGTTTGGATAGAAAAAGGTCCCACAACTCCCAGCATGTCCCAGTCAGTATGATTTCCCCCTTAAGTAGGTAATACGCAGAAGTATTTTTATTGGTGCTGGAAATGTACAATAAAAGTGTTTTGATGCACAAATGATATAACAGCCATACTAAAAGCACAAAATACACAGAAGGTTTATCAGCAAGGATTTTAAGCACAGAACACAGTTGTCATTTTACTAAAGTAAGACAACAGCCCTGTCTAATCTATCTCACTAGGATTGGGACTCATAATATGCTTCCTGTTATTTTCTTGAAAAACAATATGGAGAGATCTTGTACAAACTGTCTCTTACTGTGATGATTATGGGTACTGGCACTCCTTAAAAAGAAGGAGATGAAAATTGCTGGAGAACTTCAAAGCACCAGAAGAAATCCTCAGGAGATACATAAAGTCTTCAGAAGAAAACATTAGGACTTCTCAAGGAGGGGAGGGCATGAATTGCGGTAGCATTTTGAGGGCAGAATTTTCAACGTAAAATATTGGAGAAGAAAACAAAAAGGGCCACATTGTTAAACAGCAGAAAGCATAAGAGGCTGGTTGATTGCTAGTAAAGACTTTTTCATAGCACCTTTGGGATAACTCCTTCAGGAGCATTAAATATTAGACACAATCAGAATGTTATTTATACGACAAGGTGCTCCAGTCATGTTGGAGTAAATGGATAAGGAACCATAGGATAACTAGTTTTCCATCTGGCATCAGGTGATTCTAAAGCAACATCCATTCTGTTACCATTCTGTTTTTACTACTGGAAATAATAATAGCAGCAACAGTAATTACTTTGGCTATCCAGTAGTTTTAAAACGAGATACATAAATAGGATTGGATGCATAGTGGTCTTACTTCAAATCATCATGCTGAAATTAACAGAACTTAAGTCTGTCATAAGTAATGCATGTCTTACTGAATTTAATCATTCTATTTACAGTATGACCAAAGGCACAGTGTTATGCAAATCTGGGCAGAAAAAAGGACTACAACTCCCAGCATGCCCCAGACAGCTTCGGCCCTTTTTCTGTCTATCTTTAGGACTGTGTCTTAAGTCTGGATTAAACTCACTGTACATTGATCATTTCCAGAGGGTTACCAATATTATATTTTGTAGCAAAAACAATAAAACATCTTTTGGCACCTTAAAGATGGACAATAGCACAATGCCCTGCATTTCTGTGGGTTTTGGTCTACTTCATTAGCATTACCATAATATAGGCAGATAGTTGGGTAGGGTATGGTGAGATTATAAACAGAACAGAGCAAATTTAAATGCAAAGGTACAGTGATAATTATGTTGGGTGATAACCCATACATCTGATGCTAGCACATACATCTGCTGACGTATACATCTATCATTGTGAAGAATATTTCTATATTGGCTTTGCACAAATGTCACCAAGGCACTACGCAACAATTCAAATAATAACATCAATACATAAAACATAAAAACAATGACACCATTTTAAAACATGAAACCAACACTAAAACCCCTTTGATGAGAATTCCAAAGTTGTTTCTAAAGCAAAATCCTTACTGGGAAGCTGGTGACTCCTGTCTCAATGGCACTGCTTATTCTGAGCGCCATAGGAAGTATCCTTGGAGTTCCATGGTGGTGAACGTATTGTGGGGATGGGGTGCCGCACCAAGGATAGCTCCCCTAAAGGACTGCATAAAAGCAGTCCCACAGACACCAGGAGTCATCACTCTCCTCTGATCCTTCTAATGATGCACTTTTCACACGTGTAGTGTGATTGTAAAAAACAAACAGCATTTCCCCTGTTCAAGCTACAGCAAACAGAGCCAAACCCCTTGATGAATTTGTTCACATACAACCCAGTAATCCTTACAGTGCATCTATGAAGTTGGGCAGTATTGTATTTTTTCCTGCCTCAGAGGAGGAGGCTGAAAGATCCGGGCTTGTCCAAGATCAGTCTGATGTGTTTGTGGCCAAGCTAAAATTTCAAACAGAAAATTATGCCATACCCTATTTAAAAAACAGGGAAGCCAGTGGCTTCCATAGGTGGCTGGACTCCAATACCCATTAATGATAGGGATGATAGGAGTTGCAGTCCAGAAAGATGGAAGGTCACAGGTTCCCTACTCCTGAGCAAAAGTGGCCTATATTTAGGTACTATGCATGTTTTTAGTATGGAGAGGTTGATCCCTAGGTCTGCAAAACCTGAGAGCAGATATTAGGTTCCCAGTGATAATGGAAAGAGACATCCCATCCTTCTCTTCTACCTCCTTGGATGTCCTTGCACCCGAACCACAGCATCATCCCTTGGTGAGTCTGCATTATCTATATTGTGCAGCTTGCCCCAGTATGGTGCACTACAGTTATTTCGGACATCAGACATCCACTCCCAGGAGCCACCCCCTACGTTTTGGAAGTCATAGTTCAAAACATCTGGAAGGCATCATGTTAGGCAAACTGGGTGTAGTGCAATCCTAGATATATTCCAAAAGACTTACTCGGAAGAAATCTTAGTTTTTAGCCCAGAGATCCTATTGCAAAATAGCAAAATCCTATCATCGCTACTCAGAGTAAGTTAAACTAGCTTCACTCCAGTGTGGCTAAATATTCGCCATTGCAAGCTGCTTGGTGGAGGGATGCCTTGTATTTCTATTTAAATTGCAGTTATTACTAAATGTGTCCCTATATATATGGATTTGCATATGCAAATGCCATTCAAATTGGAGTCCTCTTTTGGGTGATGCATTTCCTCTTTTTTGCCAATGCTTACGCACCCACGCCATACTACTATGAGCAGGCCTGTTGCAAGGAGGCTCCTGCTTTGAACAGTCCCTGCACCATGTCAAATTGCGGCTGAGCTCTCTGCTGTTAAAAGTTCATTAACACGGGGACTTTCCTTAACACAACCGCTTTATTCCAAGTGTTGGCACTGGGCACCAACAAACATCCTATCAAGGAGAAACAAAGACGACAGCAAGTTATCTTCAGCTACCAGAACTACACTGACCAAATGTCCATAGGTTTTCTGCTGCTCTTGGTACAAGCTACATCCCTGCTGGGGAAGCAGAGAGAAGAATTGATTTCTGACTCCAAAAACTGAGTCTGGTTATGGATTCTCTGCAACCACCTAAGATATAATTGCCTGCCTTAATTCTTCCTTAGGCAAGTCAGTGGCTAGACAAACACATACACTCAACATCGCATTTTCATCTCTTTAGTTCATTGCAAATCAGTGTTAGTTTGCTATGTTCTGCACAGCAGTTTGTCTGCACATGAACTATTATCCTTCCTTCTGCCCCAAAGTCTCTGGACCACTCACAGCTCATCCCTATGTCTGCCAACTCACACAGCTCCCCTGAGTTCAATGGGACTTATGCCCTGATAAGCGTGCAGTCGAGAATGCACAAAAGACAGTGATCATATCAAACAGATACAATAGCGTTAGGATCAATTTGTTGGCTCAGACCAACATCTTCACATCTAGAATAGGCAGTCATATGATCCTGGGATCCTAGCAATGAGGATATGATGAGATAGACTTCTGATCTTTTTCAGGAGGATGCGGGGGGAATATAAGCTAAGGGTGTAATCCTATTACCCCCATTTTAACAGCACAAATTCAGAAGCAACACACTTTCACTGGCTGGTGAGGTATAGCAGATCCGATCTCTACCACCCCATGCCTTGCTTTGTGCATTTCATCCACTGGGGCATCTGGCCACCTCTCCTCTCCTCTCCTCCCCTCCCTACTGCACCATGCACCTTTTCCTCTCACAGAGATTCGTTTTCACTTTTGGAGAGGCAGGCAGCACAGTTCTTGGCATACCGGCTTTGAGGTGGACAGGGCAGAGGCTTGACCATCAGAGTCCCAACACCAGGATCAGAGGGCCATCGTGCTGGGACTCTGAAAAACTTATATAGACCCCTGGGCAACCCTGGGAGGCCATAGGATTAGCCCCAAAATACCATAAACTACAATCTGATACCCAGTGACCTGAGACTGGAAGGAAGATCTACTGAATCCAGTGCGACTTGCTTCTGAGAAGGCAAACTCAAGGACTGAGCATCAGGTTCTTGGCTGCTGAAGCACTGGGTGGATGATCTGCCCCGATACCTGCATTTAGGGATTTTTGGCATTTAGGAAAGAACATTTATTTCTAACAGTGTCCATGTTTGGAGCAAATATCAATTCCTATTGTTCAGTTTAGTCCCGTTCCTATTTATTTCAGAACGGCTTGAGATGGATCCTTACTATACTACTTACAAGGGGGTCATATGCACATTAGGAACAGCAGGCCAAGGAAACTGGTCACTCACTCTGCGAACAATTAAATCCAATAGATCCATAGCAGCATTCACAAAGCAGTACCAGATCAAGAGAGAAACCAAGAGAAACAAATCTTCCAGGAACATACACATGTTTATCTGCTGTGACATAAAAAAATATTACTACCAGAATTTTCATGTTCTGTTTGTTTATTTAGTGGCAGAAATCTTATGCAGTTTTTCTTTTGTTAACTAACTATGAGAACTAACAGAGGAGAAATTACAAGTGCAATGCTTGTAGCTGTACAATCATATGCACACAAAGCGAGCCCCACTGAAGGTAACAGGACTTACTTTTAACTGGCACTTCCAAGAGTGCGTTTCTACGCATCCTGACGTGGTCTGCCAGGGTGGCAGCAGGGTGGGGAGGGCATGGAAGTATTTGGTGTCCCAGGTCAGAGATCCTGTGGCCTCAGAGCAGGGACTCTGAAGGCCAAGCATTCACCCCACCTTACAGTTAGTGCAGAAAGAACCACACTGGCTCCATTCTGGGTAGAGGAAGCAGCTGGGCTCAGACTTCTGACATTTCCTGTCCCTCCCTCCTTCCCTCCCCACTCCCACTGCTTTGTCCAGATGGGTGGAAACTAATGTCAGAATAAAAATCAGGGCACAAGATCTGCTCCGGGGCAGGGGATGCACGTAAATGCCTGAATTTAGAAACTTATGCGCATGGAGGGCAAAAGGCATAGAACTGCGTCTAAAGTCACTTAATTGTGACCAACAGGCTAATCAGTGGAACATTCGCACTAACACTTCCTGAAACTCCATTCATTTTTTGCTCCCATAAATTCACTGACAAGCAATTCAGTATATGTCTGCTCAGATATTAATCCCTTTGATCTCAGTATAATTTACTTTCTGGTAAGTGGGTTTAGGATTGAAGCCTCATAAGTTATCATTGGGGTGGATGTCTTTAAATGAGATAGGCAATTCAGCAAATACAGAGTAAAAGGAGAGCCAGTGTGGTGCAGTGGTGAAGAGCGTGGGACTGGGACTCAGAGGATCTGGGTTCTAGTCCCCGCTCAGCCATGGAGTCAACTGGGTGACTTTGGGCCATCACAGGCTCTCAGCCCAACCTACCTCACAGGGTTGTTGTTGTGGGGATAAGATGGGGAGGAGAATGATGTAAGCTGCCTTGAGCCCTTTGTAGGAAAAAGGCAGGATATAAACCGAAAATAAATAAATAAAAGGCTCATTAGCATAGCCACTTCAAAAGCCATGTTTTGACTCATTTTTCCATCTACAAAACTCAAACTAACCAGAAAGCATCCAGCCAAAAAGAGCCCCCATCCCAATTTGAAAGTGCAGCTAAACAGGTCTTCTTCAGAAAGCACCGCACAGCCCCCAAAGAAGACCATCTTGCCCAACACATTGGGCTTTAAAAAATCAGCAGCACTGTGTGCCTCTTTTTGGTGGCCAATTGTCTGCTGGACATGAACGTATTAATAAAGATGAAAGAGAAGTAGCACTGTAGGGCTGAGGTTAAATGAAAAATAAAAATAATAAAAGAGAAGAGAATGCACTTTTACCAGAAGTGTATAAAAAGCACAAATCAATGACAATAAACTGTTTCAGATAGTAATTAATTAATAGTAATTAATTTAAAAAGAAGGGCTTATTGACTCAGGTTGATGAGGGAACTAACCTTTAAGCAATACAGACAGGTTGCCTTTACTGCAGGAGTGATTAAAATCCAGACCATTAGCACGTAGCCTACACCAGTTGTGTGTGACCCTGCACTGCTTGTGTATGGTAGCTCACCTGTGGGCCAATGTAACTTGGGAAAGGAAATGAGCTTTAATCAGGGAACAGCACAGAATCCAGATGCCAGTCAGAATGTGTGATGATGTGTGTGTGTTCGCATGACATATACACATCGCACAAGTTTAAAGGACTGGGAAAATAAAAAGGTGTCGTCCTGGCAGGGGAGAAGTGTGGGTGACAGACCTGGAGGCAGGGTACCACAACCAGAAAGACCCTCTTTGTTCGCCCAGCCTCCACTTGCCTTTCTTAGACAATTGGAGAACCCAGAGGTTCAATCAAGTGGATACAGAAGGAGCTTTGTGTTCAGATCACAGGATCCTAAGCCAGATAAGGGTTTATAGGTGGGCACCAGCACTCTGAACCGTGCTCAGAAATGGACTGCCACTGCCAGCCCAACAGAATACCAGTTGGAATACCAGTTGAAACAGAATACCAGTTGGAAATCTTCCCAGGGCATGCTAGCTCCAAAATAGGTTAGTTGACTAAATTCTACAATCGCACAGTTACTGGGGAGTAATACTGGTGCAGCAACATGGGTATTGTGTGCAATATCAACAGAAGTGTTGCTGCATCATGCAGATATAGATTTCTTTCTCTCTGAATTCTACTTCCAGAAGCATCCTGCTTCACTCTGTTGCACTGTAAGGCCAGCCCTGGAAGCTGCATAGACAGTGAAGGGATATGCATGACAATTGGTCCATATCAACACCTCATGGTGTATTTTGTACTATCCATAATTACCATGCAGTCTTGAAAGCCAATGCAACATGTTACAGTAATCTGGAGATGGTCGCAGCATCTATAACAGTGTCTAGAGTAGTTCTTCCACTTTTCCAGTTAACTAACCTAAATTCACACTTTCAGAGGAATGCACAAACTGAAACTAATTTATCCTTTAAATTTTGGCTTCTCAAACTTTTGCACTGGTATTCTCCATTCAAAATATGTGCTTATGACAAAGAATATCATAAGCACATGTACATATGTCTGTATTACCAAAAATAACACTCAAAATGCATTATATTAGGAAAATTACTTCCAAAAACATGTACTAGAAGAAATGTGTACAAAAATAGGTGCAAAATTTCACGCAAACCTCTTTTAAGAAAAATCTCCAACTTCTTGAAAAAAAGCATGCCTAAAAAGAAATGAAATGAAATCAAGATTGGAAAAAAAAAACAGAAACTGAGCAAAACCCAAACTGACAGGTTCTTTCATTGCTAATGTTACCACCTACGTCCATGCATTACTCTCCCTCATCTAGCACTTCCTTCAGACACAAGAGTTTGGTTGGAGACTTCCAGAAAAACACTATTGCCTGACCCCGTTTGTTCCAATTTTAGCTGAGGGTGGAATCATTCTTTCAAGGAGAAATAAAGTAGGGAATCACAGACATACTAGCTGTAATGTAGCATATTATCTCAAACATCATTTGATCATCTTCCAGTTTTGAAAAATCATCCCACTCTTCTAAACGTGCAGTGTTTTAGGTGCCTTACAGCTAGGATTCCCAGATGCAGAATGTGCAGCGTATCTTTCATAAGAGACTCACAATTCTCCTTCCTTTTAATATTTGTTCACTTGTCGGAACTCATGAATACATACCAGTATAAATTAACAAGGGTTTTTATTTCCAACAGGCTATTAAAACCTAATTAAGACTCTATTAAAGATGAAAACATGTTGGAAGTTTAAATGTTTTCAGTGCTTCTTTGAAAAGGCTCATGACATGGGAATATTATGCACTGCCTATCACAGACTCTGAAAATAAATAGCTATTATTGAAATCATCTGTGGAACAATGGGAACTTTTGCCAAGCAATAAGCTAACTGGCTCCAGTGAAATCCCAACAAAGCAATTTGGGGGAAAATTCTTCTCCCCCGCCACACCCTTTAACAAGAAGGGAATTACAAGCAAGTACAGGCACCAAACACATTAACTTTTTGCAAGTAACACTAGAAACATTAACATCCACAAGAAGTGCACATCATTCTAGCAAAAGAGACTAGAACCAGCCTTCCTTTCATTGCTGTTTCTGAAACAATGACTACACCCCCTCCCTCACAATGGGATGAAAGCTAGAAACCAGGGTGGTGACCATTTTAAGGCACAGTCCTATCCAAGTTTAAACAGAAAGACCTGGAACTCCCAAGATGCCCCTAGTTGGTCATGCTGAGAGCTGTCAACCATTTTATAGCCTAACTTCTGCACGATTGCACTCCTAGAGTGCATAGCAGACCTAGAGTTAATTTCCTTAAAAAGGAGAGAGAGTGATAGCTCTACTCAGTTTGCATGACAGAGCAAGGAGGCCATGAAGCCTATGCACCGCCTGAGCCATTTCTATATTATCACACTTCTGCAGCTCTGAGATCCTGCAATTCCCAAGACTGCTTCTACTATTATTTTTTGCCACAAACACAATGCTGGACACAAACACCCAACAGTGCATTTACGAACTGTTGGGTGTTTGTGTCCAGCATTGCATGTGCTATTGCTGCCATGTTGCCCTGGAGGGAGTGGCTTCACTTGCAGAGTTTTGGCAGCCAACCCCATGGCAGGAGCAGTGTAACGGCCGAGAAGAAAGTGGGTTGGCCAGCCAGTAGTTGCTGCCCTCTGTGGTGGACCAAATCTATTAATTAAATGTGTCTGTGTGGGGGGGGTCCACATTCTTCCTGTGAGCCTCAGCACCTGCAAAACATGGGACTTATGAGCAAAAACACACCCCAAGTCTTCTCCTTTCTCATTTTTCTCACATGACTGCACAGCTAAATTGTCTATCACCACTACCACCAAGGAAAGAGCAAGGAACCAAAAGGAGGACAATGACAGAGGTTCGTTAGCAGAGGGGGTTATTTTTTGGATGCTGATACAAAACCAGGCCCACTGCATACACCTCTTCCTCTGTATTACCCACCCATGTCTAATTTTGAATGTACATGGATGGTGGAACAGAACTTGTCATTTCTAAACTTCTGTTGATGCCTATTACAGAAGGAGAAGAAGAAGGAGAAACCAGCAGAGACATTTTGCCCCCTCACTTCTACATTCATGAGACCTTTCCATCTCCCCTCTCCTTCTCCACAATTAGAATATTATGCAATGCTGTGTTGGACGTGATCACATTCTACACATAACAGATTCTGCACCATATTCATTAGTGTCCGCCTTGGTGGAAACTTACTGCATATTGATTAAAAAGTCAAAAGCAAATTGTGATTTTAGAAGTGTATAATGTAATAAGATAAATCAGGGTTGGGGAAAAATATGTGTATTGTAAGGCTACCAAGCTTCTGTTGCTGTTATAATTCATTCTAATTAATACTAATTCATTTTTATTTTTATTGTTTACATTGCTGTAAACTGTTAAACGTTTGAGTGTAGGAAATTACTTTCATTTTAGAAACAAGGAGGGGAACAGTGGACTCAAGCTGTCAGGTTGACTGCTGTTTTGACACATTATCTGATAAGCATGTACAGCGTCTCACTGGAGTCAGACATGAGCTTTCTTTTTCTCATCTGCAAGTACCAGTAAAATAACGACAAACAACAACAGGAGGGTCACAGCAGGTCACACTCTAACATCAAAGCCCGAATCAAACCATATCAATTCCACCGTGATGGGAAGCCTCAGGTTGTAAATTTTTAAAGGAAAAGCAAACAAACAAAATGACATGGATATTGGAAGAAGTGCTGCCACTGTTTTGCAAAGGCTGAGCTTAAGAATGTTTCTGTGTTACTCCAGAACTCCATAATACCTTCATTAAGCTGCTTCTTTCTTTTCCAAACTCATTTTCTGGAGCTTTCCAAAATCAAAGCATTATGAGCTGGGACTATATGCACTCAGGCTTCAAAATTTTCTTCAGACACAAAATGAATCCAGTGGAACCTGAAACAAGATGTTGCAAAGGATCCTTTTCTCCTGAAAGAACTGCTCCTGTTCACAATGGAAGCCAGCCATGTCTTTCTCCTTCAGCAGGACAGTCAGAAATCTCTCCCTGCTTTCTGTTCTATTTTCCAGTTGGCACAACTCTCTGTGGTTGCCCCTTAGTTTCATTTGTTGGTCTCTTTTAAACCTCAGCCCTGCTGTTTCTCAGTGGCCCATCTTGGCTCCAATCCCATCAGAACTCAACCACCTGAGTTCACTATTAGAGGGAAAGGTAACTGTGCTCACCAGCAACACATGAGGCTGGAAGGCAGAATGTACCCTTCAGATTGTCCATGTCTAGCATATATACCATAAAGGCAGCCATGCCACATACAGTTTTTACTAGTAATTGTAGACCTTTTAACTTAAGTGAGCTAAATTTGATAGTCTGCATTGCTCTCATTAAGAAAGATTTGTAGACTGAGTTCCCAAACAGCAAAGAGAACGTTATAATAATATTTTACTAGCTGTAACCTGTGTTTTATTTTATGGTTAAGAGCAGTATAGGAAACATATGTGTAAACATTACTTGCTCTACAAGATGCATTCCATCAACAACCATGGAAACATTTAACATTTGTAGCTGGTAATGAAAACTGAAATTAGAGTAACAGATTTACAGATGTGTGTTTGTAAAGGCTTAATCATTAACAGTTTTGAAAGTGTTTAATGTGCAACATGACAATGCAAGACATTTCATCTTAACAAAATGAGAAAACAAGGTCAAGATGTTTAAAAGGAGGCCTGAGAAGTAATTACTTTTTATTAAACTGTAATTGATTTGTATAGAAAACACACACACAATGAAAAGAATGCAGTTCCTTAGGCGGGAGCACATACCTGCCAATGCAGGGCAAAAGGATGGTTGCAAATATTCACTTATTCTCCCATTTCTCTCTCCGGTTGTAGTGCATATCCCTTCAACTTCCATCTGCTACAAAGCTTGTAGCTCATCTTATTAACATCAATGCAACATCTCCTGCAAAGTGTAAAGCAGAATGTTGCACTAAAGAAAGACTGGGAGGGCCATAGCTCAGTTTTTCACTTGCAAAAGGCTCCAGGTTCAACCCTGGCATCTCCAAGTAAGGCTGGCCTAAAAGACTGCAAAGTTGCTGCCATCAATGTAGGCCATACTTGGTCGGACAGGCCATCGTGTCTCACTTGGCATGCTTTTCTTGTACAGTAAACATTGTAAGTCTTCAGCCTTCTTTCACCTTCAAAGGACAATTGCACTGGATCTTCTCAGCCCCTGGCAAGGTGAACAATCTGCAGCCAGACGGCTCGATTCAAATATGCCAGCTGGTGTCAAAAAGGATATTATATTTCAGTTGCCGGATGTTAAATCTGCAGGTGATGCTCTGCCAAGAATAACCAACATATTCCTGTTAGAAAGCTAAAATGGGATAGAACCATGTATGCCAACTTGAGTTCCTTAAAGAAAAGATGGACTGTACATATAATACAGCCTCGGGGACATTCTGAAACGCATGTGAAGAGCTTTCCCTCCCAATCATGCACTTTTTATTCTTTAGTCAATGGACCACAGGAATTGCCTGTTTGTAGTTACCTTGTGCCTGCTTAACACAGAGCAACAACAAGCTCACACAGACAGAAGGGTCTTCCCGTGGTTAGGGTTGTCTTTCTCAAGGAAAGATTATTCCAGAGATGGGGGGACCTTGCTTCTTCTCATGTTTTTCATCATGTGAATAAGCTGACAGGTAATTGAAGCTGCAACACAATACACCAAGGGAAGGAATCTCTGGCCTTCCAGATGTTCTTGAATTAAGGCTCCCCTCATCTCTGACCTCTGGCTGGAGCTGATGGAAGTTGGAATCCAAGTTTCCCACCCATGCCATACACATTACCTGCAGATCAGTCCCACTGAACACAATAAGGCTCATTTCTTGAGTATGTGTGTGTAGTCTTGTAAGTCCTGTAGGCAAATGTGCTTGGGAAATGCAGGCGGTTGCAATGGGATGCAAAGACGATATACTGCACATTCAGAAAAGCAAGGTTCTGATGTACTCCAGAATATGCAACAAAGCTGCAACAGAAAACAGCAGCAAGACATTGTATGAATGACTAGAATTTAAGTATTCCATTATTATTTATGAAGAGAAATACCAGATGAAGGAACAGGCCTGCATCTGAGCTCCTTTAAGTGAAGAGCAATGGCTCCCCCCTCCCCACCTCTATCTCCGACAGTAGAAGACTCTGCTTTTTATTGATTGGGTTGAACAGGATTGCTCTCTGATCATATTAGCCACTGATATTAAAAAAAAAGATGTTACAGAAGAGTGACACCTAAAGATATATAAGGAGTTATTGTACAAGTTCACTGACATTTAGAGACCTAATGCCTGCAGATCTCCCTCTGCTGCATCATTACGGTTTTTTGGTTTAAATGATCAGCTGAGCTCATAAAGGTGTTGCATCTCACGTCTATACATCTGGACACCTTAACATAATTTGTTGCAATGAAACTTTACAACTGTGGAAATGCAGAAATCAATTATGTTGGTCAGATGTGAAATGAAGCAGAAGAGTACTGTGCCTAAAAGGAAGAATGTCATTCCTTTCCTTCCAAAGTAAGGGGAAAGAGGGAATATGCTTTGGTGGAAAATATCCTTGCAAAGATCACTTTAATATTCAGAACTATACTTTTTTCTAGGGCATAGTTATATAATACAGACCCTCTTCCAGGTTCTCTAAAGAGAACAGATTTGTATATGCATCTTACAAATAATATTCATGCAGACTCTCTGGAATTTAAGCTTGCAGCATTTACACAATAATTCAGTCTAATTGTGCGAGCAGGCTGAAAAACGGCTGACTCTCTGATGGTTCATGGAGCAAAATAGCTGGCTGTGAAGCTTTTCTTGGTGACATCTAATGTTTCAGGTTTTAAAAAATATTGTATAAAGGCTGAGATTTATTTCCTAAGATGTTTCATTAATGGTTGTGGCAGGCAGCTGGCCTGAGGTTTGACACACAATAAAATCCATGTCAAGAATATTAAAGATAGTGCAAAAGATAACTATGAATTTACATTCAAACAGGCTTTTGACAAAGCCATTGCAACAGGCTCCTAATCAGGTCTTGAGACCTTGCCTGCCCTCTCTTTAAACCTGTGATCTTGAAAAGGAGCTTTAAATTGGAAATTATTACACATTAAAACCTCAACATGGGTTGGATCGAAGTGGATCGATATCTTGCCGAGCACAATAAATCAGCTTTCTGCTCCGCGGTTACTGTTTGCTGAACATATTTAAATTTTCTTGTAACAAATTAATTCCAACATTTTCTCTTGATTGAATTAGGGCAAGTGTTGGAGCTGTCACAAGTATTTCACTGCTTCAGGGAGACAAATTGCTCGTCTGGACATGGGTAACAAGCCAAAGTGTTGAGTCCCTGATAATCTTTCCACTAATTCTCCATTACAGCAAAATGAAGCCATAAATCACCATGACAGCTGATCGATGTAAACATTGTTTCCGCCATGATTGCCAGAGCTCCCTGCGGAGTTACTGTCCGCTTACAATTCGCTGAAATTACTCCCAGGGCAGCCTCCCTGGAAACTAAGTGAGCCTTAGAACCAAAGTCACTCCTGTCTAAAAAGTAACCATCTCATTTCAGATCTCAGCCTCACTTACAAAATAGCAAATATTAATCAAAATGCCCTATTTAGCTACAGGCGAGGTAATCTTTTAAAGCTAAGAAGTGTTCCTCGGGCAATCATTCTTGCTGTACGAAAAAAATGAAATTTTAAACTCCTATTTTATAAAAGATATTTGTGGAAATGTAACAGTGTCAGCTTCGAGTACTGTCATTTTCTTTTAGCTAACTAGTGGCAACTTGGATGAAATTACTTGACCCTTTATCGAGTTCTACTAATGTGTTCTAAAAAAGAAATTAAACCACCTTCTGCCTTGCCCTATGGCAGCCATCCACGCACATTTAATTCTAGAAAAGATGCATTAAGCAGTTCTCTGCAGAACTGTTTCACATACAGATCCCAGTGTGCAGGTAATCTGTCTGCATAATGCTATACTTCTTCGAGTGTCTTCCAATATTTTAGTGAACAAGAGAGAACAGGTACTGTTGTCTTGATGACATTGAATGGGGATTAAAAATAGAAGCAATCTGAATTAAAATGTTAACTCTTTTCTTAACGAGTAAGGCAGTAATGGAAAGAGAATTTAACAAGTAGCCAATATGCTAGTTAAAATGAAATGCACTTTGAGCACATGGAATTGTTTTGGGCAAATTAAGATATACAGCAGCAAATAAATATTTAGTTCATGGAACAAGTTTTGAATGGTTACTTTGGTTGTTGTTTTTTTCAAAGAGTCCTCCAAAAAGTTTGGAAATGCTTGCTTGCCTGCTTGCTTGCTTTATGAAACAGTGTTTCTAAAAATAAATAAAGTATTAATTTAACCTGCTGTAGGATTACAGGAATACAGAATAATGCTTTGATTAATTGCAGTTCAAGTTATCATACCTGCTAGGAGGATTTAGCTGTAAAATTTTGTGTGTGTGTGTACGCATTCATGTGTGTACCATCAAAGCCATCTTTCAAAGTTCCAGCTTTACAAATATAAAAGATTCACCCATACTGAAGATGTTGACTTTGTGTTTGATATCTCTGATTTTCTGTCAAGGAAGAGCCAAAATGTGGACTAGCAACATGGCTCCTAGTTATTTATATGCAAGGAACAGCCACCTGTTTCTTCAATGTGGTATTTCACAGAGCAATTACATGATACAGAAATGGACAGGGAGAGGCATGTGAATGAGGATGGCTACATGTCCTTGAGGCAGACAAGATGGCTCCTGAGCTCCATTTACACCTCCAAAAGCCACCTGGAACGGGCAGCTGAGTCATATTTCAGCACTGGCATTCACAGTACTTTCCACTGCCCTTGAGTACAGCATGCCTGCTTATGGCCACACGAAGCCCTTTCCTGCAACAGAGGGATATGCTCAGGTGAGGTTCTAAAGGAATATCTAGGGAGAGTCTAGACATTGCCCACCTACCACACATCAGCGCCTGTCACCTGAGGCAGTTTATTTTATTTATTTTTCAATTTCTATCCTGCCTTTTTCCTACAAAGGGCTCAAGGCAGCTTACATGTCCTCCTCCATCTTATCCCCACAGTTGCCTGTCTTTGCCTATAGCTCATATGTAGATCCAAAGACTTGTTTTGGTTTACATTTGTGGTTATGTGCCACCAAGTCATCTTCAGCTTAGCTCAACTCGGTGAGTGAATGCCCTCAAAAGTGGTTGTCAGGGAAGGACTACACGCTTTGCAGGCAGAAGGTCCCAGATTCAAGCCCTGGGGTCTCCTGTTAGGTAGCAGGAGAGCCACTGACAGAGTGGAGAGAAAGATCTTGAGTCCCTCGGTGCACATAGATAGGGTCCAACAGCTCCCATCACTTCAGGAGTCATCCTAAAACCCCCTCAGCCCCCATAGAGCCAGGGTCTTCATGGGCATGCCAGCACAAAGCCAGGGCCTTAATAGTTGGCAGTAAGCTACAAACTCTTCAGTGAGAATGCAACCTACTCACTGCCTCAGGACCCACTATGCCAGTGTGGACATATCAGCAAATGCTTCTTTTTTGCAGCATGACAGATGGGCCTATTTTGAAGATTCTGGTAGCCATCCAAAAGGAAACCCTTTGCTATGGACAATCTCTCCATTCCAACAGCACCATTTGCAGGCACAGAAGCTCTGATAGGCCCAGTGATGCGCCCATGGAGTTTCGAGTGTAATACTTCAGGAGAGGAGACCTGTGGCTTAATGTCATACAGCTGGGGATAGCCCAGAGGGAGAAAGGGAGGGTGAGAGAAAAGGGGGAAGGTAAAATAGACACAGTGACAGAAGGAGTGATTCTGCAGAGAGGATACCGGAAGCTCTCTCTGGTGAATCTATTTAAGCCTCTAGCCAGGAGGTGGGAAAAACGTGGGAGAAGGCATCAAAATGGATGGAGAAATGGGAAGAAAGACTAGAGAGCGAACAGAAAGAGGAGTGGTGTTAAGGGGAAGTGACAAAGAGAATGCTGTGAAGTCCTGCAGACTCTGCCCACTTTCGTCAGAGTGCACTGTAAATATGTGCCCCTGACACCCCCCCAAAAGGGGGGTGGGGGGTCCTTCATGTAATGTTCATGATACATCTTTTGGCACTGAAGTGACTTCCATTCTCAGAAGCATCCTGGTGCCTCAGGATATGACCAGCATCTGGACCAGTTCCCTTTATGGTCTGCTGAGTTGTAGAACATGCTCCAACTCCAAAATACTATTTAAAAGGGTATTATTCTATATTGTGTCTATTCTCGTATGAGTACACATGGTGCACTGTAAAGGAGAGAAAATCCAGAACCAAAGGCATTTCTATATACGCCCAGAACCAGACTGTTCCATTCTTAGAGGCTTATCAAAACTTTTCGTTCCTTTTAATGAAAAAGACAGGATATTGGGATTTGTCCTGGTGCTGTGCAGTACTTAGCTTAACAAAAGGACATCCTTCTTGATCTAGAGGGTCAAATGTAGATAAAGTCCTTCTGATCAACGAGCATATTCAAACTTTGAAATACAAATATATTCTTCTAAATCTGCCTGGTCATCTAGGTATGTTGATTTACGCCCAGGTTCAGCTGGGAATAGCCTAGGCTAGGGCTCTATTTTTTCTATACCTGGGCTCAATTTACATAATACATTAAGTCATCATAAAGAAGAGTCTCTGAACAGAGTGAGACCAATTATAAGCAATCCCCAACACTGAGGATTAAAGGCCAATGCTCTCAAGACAAATGTGTCTGAGAACCTTAGCAAGTCCTTTTTCAGAAATTAAGCACAGGTCTTAGACCAGAGTTGCACAGAGTTTCAAGGCATCTTGAAACCCAGCTTTGAACTGGCCAAACCTGTCTACTTAATTTCTGCAATGCGATATACCATGCACCTTTTCTGACTCTCAATTTAGTTACTGATGGCTTCTCTTTTTGTTATGCCTTTCTAGGGTAGCCACATCTCTTCATTTTCAGAGGATGGTCTCTGTTCAAAAGGCTGTCAGAGGACAATCCTTTATATGAAGGCGTCTTCTTTTTGAAGTGCTAACTTGTCAAATCTGGTTCAAAGATAAATAACCCAAAGAAGGAGAACAGGGAAGAATGTTGAAGTAGCTCATCCAAGGTTAGGACCTGAATTGCCAACTGGACAGACACACAGGTCATGGTCTTCCCATTGTGGTGAGATTCAGTCTCTTTAAAGTAATTATTTATACATTTACACCAATGCATATAAATTAAGCTATGGGTATTTTATGCAAATCTATTGTTAGTATTTTATGCTAACTTTTTTTCCTCTCACAAGATAGACCATGTGGTCCTCCATTTTATCCTCACAGCAGCTGGATGGGACAGGTTACAATGAGAGTCAGTGGCTGGGCCAAAGTTACCCAGCGAGCATCCTGGCTGAATGGGGACCTTGATCTCAGAGATCATTGGACATGCTCATGGTAGGTAGGCATGTCATGAGTGGAGCTGGCTGGAGCCAGGATCAGACTAGATGGTCCAGGAGGCTGCTTCTGACTCACTCTGTTTCCATGTTTCTATGTAAAACTCTAATAACTACATCACACTGGCTCTCTGTGTCCTATTCCAGTGCCAGCTCCAGGTTGTCAAGGCGTTTTGGCAAGATACTGTCAATAAGGTCCCTCCTTCTATATGCCTACCTTCTCACCCCCATGATCACCAGCTGTGATTACTCCTCCTTATCATCATCATCCTTGCAATGACTTGTTTGCTTGACTGGCAGCGACCCAGTGAGCAAATGGCAGTGGCATCTTCTGCCTCTCCTTCTCAACACCACTAGTGTTTGGCCCCTGAAGAACAAGCAGGTGAGATTCTGAAGAGCAAGTAGGTTGCAGTGGAGAAGAAGAGGAGCGATCCCAGGGGGGTCTCTTGTCACTGGGCCCTTTCAGAAGCACAAGCCCTTGGCGGCTGCTTGACCAGGTGTCTCCATGATGCCAAGGCTGTGGTTTGCCCTCTTCGGGGATGATATGGTTCCTCTTTTTTGACCATGCATAGATAGCCAGCCTATGTCCTTCTGAGGAAAACCCATACATGTGGCTTTAGCTAGGATTGGCAGCCTATGTGGTATAGTAACTAGCATATTCAATTTGGGTCAGAAAGCCTATGTCCAAATCTCTACATGGGGTGAAGTGCAGTGGGCAGCCTTGATCTCATAGCCTAACTTACCTCACAGATTGTTATGAAGATACAATGCAGGGCAGGAGATTTTTATAACCCCCTGTGCTCCTTGGAGAAAGATTGCAATTTTTTAAATGGACAATACCATTTATGACATTACTTTCTAAGCATGTGTCATGGGATACTTTCCAAAAAGAAAGTCAAAGATCTTTCTTAACACTAAAACTATCTATGTCTAATTTGAAAATCTCTTCAGAAATTTAATAACAACACGGCCCCAACATACTTCGCTTGGGGTTTTTTCCCCTTTATGGTGAGTATTACTATATATCAATTGCACTCGAGTGGCAAATATATGAAGGTGTTTCAGAATGTAATGGCAGCTTTCAGGATAAAGGTTGGGCAGCCATTTTGCTGTCATGTTCTGAAACACCCTAATGATAATGAAAACAAAATGGCAGATGTATTCTCTTGTTCCAAATGCCTGACATACCATTGGTTCAACAGGTGCCTACCCCACAAAACTGATTGCCAAGCAAATAAAGGCAAATGTCATTAGGAATTAAATGGGTGGGGGAAGAGTAATAATACAACTATTTATAGGAAAGTGCTCTGTAAGTGTGAGATAAAATTCTCCAGAGAAAGAGGCAATCGGCCTTTTCCAGAAGTAAGTGGGGAAGAACCAGCAATTGCCAAAAAGAAAAAAAAAAAAACCCTTCAGACCACACCATTGCACATTTTTGCCCCCTGCCATATGTGTTGATTAGAGTATCAAGAAATATAAAACGGATAAAATGCATGTGTCCAGTGTCTCATTCACAAGTTCATATCAATGAACAATCATTAGAGGGGGAGGGAAGGATACCAGAGGTATCTACAGAAAGATAAAACAAACCAAAGCATAATAGTGGATTGTAACATTTTAGCAAGGGATACATGAGTAAAAACTGCTAAAACTGAGAACATTTTATGTCATGACTCTTAGCTCTGCTACAAGTTGCAAGTTTCCTTCAACAAGCGTTTTTACCATTGAAATATGCATAACTGAGTCCCTAATTCTCACTAATTGAAATTCAGTGATGCTTCCAAAGTACAAAAATATCAAAAGGCACAGATTTTAAGGCACATTCTTAACCTCCAAATCATTATTAGCATTTTAAATCAAAGTAACCACAGTCTGTTTTGAGTTAATCTGTTGTGTTTGAAGATTTGACTTTTTCAGCAATGCAGTGTTTCAAATTATCACTCAGATTTCCCTGATGCTGGCCACATAAATATAATTTCTGGTGATTTACAGAAAAATCCCTAAGAGAACTTCACTTACCATTTGATTGCCTAATTGTTTGTGGAAAACTAATCTGTAGCTGCAATTGTATGAAATGCAAAATCAAACAACACCCCCCTTTCTTTCTGAACGGTTATATATTTGTTCAACTATGTAAGAAAATGACACCATTTTAGCCCCCCAAAATTCCTTCAATAAATATAGTTTTCTTCCATACTGTAGCTTTTTGTTATTGGTTGGTTTGATGGGGGTTTTTTCCCTCTAAGGAGGTCAGCAATATGGAAACATAAAGGCCAATTTAATTTGTGCATCTGTGGCTGCCAAGTATTTTAATTCAGACAGCTGTGACTGAAGAGTTAATATTTTACTTGTCAAAATCCAAAAGAAGGCCAGTGAATCACTCTAATCCTCATTAAGAGGCTTCCCCCCCAGTAGCACCCTAATTCAAAATAATGAAAGTAGAGACTGAGTGCAATTCTAATACCAGTTGAGACCTATCTTTTAATATTTCTTCAGTGATGGATTAGGGATCGGGGAAATTCATCTCAGATCATAGAGACTAATTTAATAAGGGATCATTCCAAGAGTATTGCATTTTATAATAATGTCATTTAATGTGTCGTCTTCCATTTTTACTGTCCCATATGTATGCTTACATGATGGTGCCATAGGGATAAACTTGGAAAGAACTAGCATCATTTCAGGTTTTAGGTCCTTCATAACTAGCAAGTTTATCAATGATATCATCTAATAGCAGCTCCATTATTACAAAGTGTGTGTTTAAAAAAACAGCAAAAGGAAAAAAGAAAGAATGGTAAAATAAACATAATCAGCTTTTCACATGATTGAAAACATAGCAGGGCAAGGGACAAAAACTATTCAAAAGTATGCTTAAATCAGATTCCATGAAATGATACAATATTGGGATAATATGAAAAATGCAATAAAGCTTGTTGTATCATAACACGTGATAATAGAAGCATTTAAAATGCATTGTCTTTTTTCTGATGAAACAGTATGTACACAAGGACACTATTGTTACTGCAGACTGCTCTGATCACTTAAAGTCAGGGAAATAATCAGCCAATGTTATGTAAAAGTGAGTTCAGTAGCTTCTAAATATAAGACGTAAGGATATAATTAACTCTCCCATTGAAAAGAATGGGACCTAAAAGTGTTTCACCTTGACTGGCATGAGCCTATGGGCCATAGATTGGACTTGGGACAACTCTGAACATGGAAGGAGGCATCCCAAGCTCTGATCTCTTGTTTTCCTTTTAATTGCTTGGCTGTGTTTGCTTACCCTCAATATCAGACATTTAACTTATCTTGACAAAGAGATAACTAACGCTGTAACTTATGTGCCAGCATTGTATGTGTTGTGTGGCACAGAACAAGTTGATAGCATTTGCATCATTGTGGATTCTTGCCACTCCACCCTGCACAAGCGTTCCACCAAATGGAAAACCGTTGGCAATTCTAACAGCAACACTAAATGACACAGGGCTGGAGAAACATGCACACATACATGTCAATACATTATGATCCATCGTAATTCCAATAGCAGCAACACTAGCTCCATTTAATCACAGTTATATTTTATGAAGCCTCCAGGACAAGTGGCCAACTAATAAGGGGAGGGTTGTGCCCCTCCCCAATTCATTCTTGGGTAAAGGTACTTCATTCTGGAGAGCCACTTGATGGCTTCCCCTTAACACTAACCCATTAAGTCCCACAGAGCAGAGCACTCATATAAATTAGGATCTAATTACATATTTTGTTTTTTAAATCATATGCCAAGGGAGACTTTATTTGGTCATTGCAATGATATTGTGTCTGTTACGTCTTGATTCCCCCTTTCCAAGTATTTTCCTTAAGCAACGAAGCATCTGGTGGCATTTTAAGGGCTATCAAACTGATTGTGGCATAAGCTTGGACTGTTGCCCACAAAGGCTTATGTCATAATAAACATGATAGTCTTTAAGGAGTCACATCAACCTTGGTTGTTTTTGCTGCAACAGGCTAAGACAGCAAAAAGAAACACTTCCTCATCATGCTCATCCTTGCTCTCTTATCCATGTATTCTGATGAACACCCAAAATGCCAAAGTACTGTTGGTTCTAGCAGTTCCCTGAAACTCTGCAACATGCCTGTATACAACGTATGTTAGTCCAGGTATACTCTGTATGGTTTTCTTCAAAGCTTCTACTGGGACTTGCACTTAAATGGTCTGAGGACCACCGTTTTCTCACCCTTCCCAGCAAAGGGTTGATTTGATTTGATTTGATTTGATTTGATTTGATTTGCCATTATTGTTGTGTGTCCTCCCAATAATTGATTGCATCATCCTTCATTTACATTTCTGAAACCCAGTCTGTATAATTCTGTCATCAGGAGAAGGGAATTTTTGGACCCCAACCAATATTTATGGAATGTTCAAAGCACTTTACTTCTATTCTCAGTATACCTTACAACAACCCTGTAAGGAAGACCAGTATTATTATACTCATATTTCAAGGGAGATGAGAAGTTTACTTAAGACCACCTAATGATATAGGCTTCATTTGGACCATAAATGCACTCATCTAGATTTAGCTCACTCTCTTGGCTACTACAGTACAGCCACTTCTCTTCTGTGGTTTCATTTGTTTTCCAGCAATATTGTTAAGCATCTTTCCATTTTTATAACTTCATGTGTTTTTCCACTGAATGGTAAATCTGTTTCTGTTTATTTCAAATAAACACAAAATAAAAATGGGTTCTTTTCTGTGCAAATTATCTTGTATATTTTGAGAAACTCTGACAGACTCATTCAATTTGTCAAGGGATGTTGGGAACACTATTCATAACTATCTTGTTAAATCACAAAGAAAACAAAAACATTGAATATTAACATATATCACAATAATTAGAAAGCTCAGCTCTACATAATAAAATACAGAACAAAAATAAAGCTCATCTCTACATAATAAAATATAGAACAAACTGCAATAGGTGAAAAAACTCATTTTAAAGGATTTTAGATTAGCCTGAATCACCTCTTTCAGACCTGACCAGCTTCCCCCCACCAATCCTGCCACCACTAACAATTTCGTTATGTCATTCAGCTATGGTCTACAAGTAGACAGCGCAACTAGTCACAATACTTTGAGTGGTTCTTTGCAAGAGAAATTCAGAAACACCATTTCCAGAAATGGTAAGCAAACACCCAACCAAAAACCGTCTCATGCACAAAGCAGTCACTCCTTCTGCTAACCCAACTTTTCAGTCAGTCCTGATCTTCGGTGGAAGGAGAAAGGAGATGCATTGAACTAGAAGGAGGGGGAAATGGCTGGGAATATAGGAAGCCAGGAGTGAATGCAGCAGAATTTTCGAAGCAAACAGTTTCAGAGTTAGAAACATTTCAAAGTGTAAACTCGGAAGATTTGACCATAATTGATCTCCCAGGTATCTGGCTTTTTCAAACAAAATCTTTCTCTCTCTTTCTCTACTGGGCAATTGTTATGTGTAGAGATGCCTCTAATAGATTTCTAAGCCTATAAGCTGGAACTAAGAAATGGATCTCTTCAGTGAAACCATGATAGAAATCTGAAAATCTTCAGCTTTACAAAGACAAGGACTCCTGGAGGGTAAAGCGAAAAGAAAGTATTAAGGAGCCTTGGAAAGCTATGCTATCTAACTACTTGTGAGCAAGGTTGAAAGCAAAACATTGGGTTCTCTTCCTGGCATGAGTAAAAATTCATTTAAGCCCTCTCCTGAGACCATGATCCCCTGAGCTCTTGTAAAAGCTGGGGCACTTTAACCAGTTACAGGCCACATGGTTAAGTGTGCTGTAAATTCAACAGATTCATACAGTCAAGTCACAGCCCGTTTTTGTACGAGCATCAGGATTCAGTGTGTTGCTTAAAACTGCATGGACTCCAGATCCCTGGACAGAGCCAGCACCCCTAGAAGGGAAGTAGGGAAGCTCTGCCCATTGGCCTAATCTGGCCCTCTGAACTTTCTTAGATGTCCTCCTTCATTGGCTCCACTTCCCTTTTTCCCAAGTACCAATAAGGAGGTTTCCTCACTTTTGTGAAGTTTTTCCCCATCTAAAATGGTTTGAAAGTCTCCCCTAAGACTGAGTTACTACAAGAAGAGCTTTAGGCACAATCCAGTGAGGATGACCATAAGTCTCTGGGTTCAGGGGATTATGGGTACCTATGAGGGTAGGAGCAGCACAGAGATGGTCTCTGCCCTCCTGCTCCTCCCACGCTGCTAGACAGGAAAGCTTGGCACATCAGACAGACAAGGAAGGAAGCTGGCGTGTGCAGCTGCAGTCTCTCCTCTGCCCTGCACTCATCTTTGCCTCTTCTCTGAGGCTGCTCTAGAGACTTCAGAGAGCAACTGGCAAGGTCCTTTCCATGCCAGCTGTGGGAAGGGGGGAATCCAAACATAAGTCCCCAGATCCAAGATTGGAGCTCTTTTGTGTCTTGGAAACTGAAGCAACTTATGGGTCCCAAAGGCTGTCTAGGAAGCCACAGGATCTATCCTCCATGCTACAGTCCTGCAGTATCATTGCACTCTTTTGGACTTAGCCTTTTTGCCTTTGGCTGCATTCCCAGTGCCTTCAGTGCCTCCCCTTCATCCAAGCTTCTCCAATATTGAATTTGGCCCTTAGGCTGAAGGAAGTTTCCAATACCTGGACGAGACAACATGCTGACAGAACAGCATCTGTGGTCCAAGGCACAACGAAAATCCATTTCACGACATTCATTTCACATCCATTTCACATCCTCACATCCCTTTCACAACATTCTGATGCTTGAAGTGGCAAACTCAAGTGAAACCGAAGTGAAATTATTTAAAAATAATAAGTAAATCAGAACAAAAATTTAATGATAAATTAAGTTACATGCCAAGCATGCAACTTAATTATTGTGGTTCAGTCATTAATTATTGCAGTTCTAAGCAACACACCAGATCTTGATGCTCATAGAAAAATCATCTGTGGCATAACTGTATGAATCTGCTGAATAATTATTGTAATTATTGCACCCTCAAAGGTCTGTCACCAGAGGCGACTGCTTCAATCTACTTCACAGAAAGGCCAGTTCTGGATCTCTTCTTAACACCTGCCAACTCCAAAGAAAGAATAATGTTTTTTATTTGTTGGAAGAAATTTTTGCAAATCCAGATTTGCCCACCCCAAGATGGCTG
Organism: Varanus komodoensis; assembly: GCF_004798865.1. NCBI lineage: Eukaryota > Metazoa > Chordata > Lepidosauria > Squamata > Varanidae > Varanus > Varanus komodoensis. Next base: position 14,360,096 of record NW_025335727.1, on the reverse strand, counting down.
CGTTCTTCCCAATCTCTTCAACCACTTGAAAGATGCAGTATTACAAAATTCGGGTGGGATTATTGCTGTTGACATAAGAACATCAATGATTACCATCCAGTCCTGAACAATACCTAAGGTGGCCTTGTGTCCTCTTTCATAATGGACTGCTGTGTATTTGAAGGATTGCAAATTTCATACAAATTGCTGCCATCTTTTCTCATGATACCTGTCCTCTTTTCTGAAAGGTCATAAGTGGCCATCCTAACACTATTTATGATAGGGAGGCAAACAATGACATTAACTCACAGTCACTTCCCTCAACTAGTCTTAGTTTTGAAAAATCTTGTTTAAAAGAACATGGGAACATTTGGTACCTTTTAATTATTAACTGTTTATTTGCTTTTTAAAGTAATGTTTCAAATACTCACAGATACCACAGAATCCCCTCAGCATTCATTCATTCCAACAGTCTAGGCTTTCTTGGCAGTTTACAAAAATTAAAATGCTAAAATATGACAAAATAAGATATACAACCTTTAACATACAAAATGTAGTAGAATTTGAAATAGCTAAAACAAATTAGCAATAAAATAGTAGGACTCAGTAAAACAGCCAACATTGTAAAGTATGCAAGAACATAGGTAAGTCTTAACCTGGTATTGAAAAGTGGATAGTGTTGGTCCAAGGCATCTCTTAATGGGGAGAGCAATCAAAAGTAGGGCTACCACTTAGAAGACCCTCTTCCTGTATCACTGAGGCTCCTTATGTTTTGAAGCTTTTCTTCTGAGCTTTGTAGGAATTATGCATAGCGTTCCATGTTGGTGAACCTATTTTGGGAGTGGAGTTCCCCACCATGGATAGCTGCTATAAAGCTTAGAATGAAAACTACCATAGCTAAGGAGCCTCACAAGCCTAGGAGTCACCAGCCCTCCCTGCCCGCTTCCTTGTTATAATCCTCTGAATCTTTTTCAGACAAAGCTCTTGGAGGAAGACTTCTGATGTTGACTGCAGTGTACATGTAGGAGGCACTCTATCTTACACAGCCTCAAGGTGTGTAAGGCATTATAGGCTAAAACCAGCACCCTGAATTTGGGCTCAGAAATGAACAGGTAGTCAGTGCAAATGGATCAGAATCCATATTATACCCTCAAACCTTCTGATTCCTGATTTTAAACTGGTACCACTATTTGCCTCCACCAATCCAAAATCCTTTTATTTTTCTTCCGATTTGAAGCCGTTCCAGGGAGCATAAGCGTAGATAGAGCTGCAGGCTTGGCCATAAATATTTTGACTGTCTTGAGACAGAGTGAAAGTCCATCAACCACTCACCCTTCCCCTTCCCTCAAACAACCCCAGATGATAAACAACAAAAAGGAAGAAAATGCCTTGCACAACAAAAACCCATTCCCTCAAATGGCCAGTTCAATAAACCTGATGCATATGCCTGTTAAGAGCTCAACTCATGCAGTGCTTCCAGGATTCAGGCTTGGATCAGTCCCAGGGTTTCAAAAGCCAGTGAACTCCAGATTCTGTTGGGCTCCGCCTACACCCTGCTCGGTTGTCTCCTAAGTTCTCCACTAATTCTGCCATGGTACCATCAGATCACCCTAGCTCTAATTCAGCAGTGAGGTTCTATATTGGTTCTGCCTGTTCTAGGTCTAAATATCAGCCTTTTCCAACAACAGATGACAGTAATTATTATTACTATTATTGTACCCAAGTTTGACAATCCTAGCAGAGATGACGGGCAGCTGGTGCCTCGTTAAGCCCTCCTAGCCTCATACTTTACCCAACCATCTTCAGGTGGTGGCTTTATGCATCCTGTTTTCCCTATCCCACTTTGTCACTTATATGCTCAAATTGCTAGTCTATATCTAGGTCAATTCTAATTTCCTTCCTCTCCTCAGAGGCAGTACTAGGTACTACAAAGTTCTGGAGCTCATGCCTACAAGACCAAAAAAGCACAAATCTGCATATGCTAAATTACACAAGCTTTAAAGGGTGTATATACATGAACACATGTGTGCTAAAGGACATCCTTGTTTGTCAAACAGGGCCACCCCTTACTACCATCACGGCTTCTTGAGTCAGTGATTCCTATAGCTTTTTCAGTGCATCTAACAATTCTTTTTGCTTTTCTCCCCACCAAAACAATGTTAAACAAACTTCCAATTTGATTTTCTTTGTTAAAATCCTTCTATTGAAAGTGACAGGGATATATATGTTGTTATATGGCAAGAAATCTACATATAAGTGAAAATGGCACTTTCCAGCTCAAACAGATAACAGGCTGCACAGTTGAGGTAAATCTGATATTTGCTTGCATCCCTCCACCACATTGTCTGAATTTTGAGACTCTGTGTGTGATCACCAGTCTAGATTCAAGCCTCATAAATGTGGGCTGCTTTTTTGTTTGTTGGTTTTTGTTAAGAAGTGCTTTCTGAAAGCAATGATTTCAGATTTTCAGACTTCAGCACGTGGTGCTATAGAAATGGAGTTCCATAACAGGGGAGACCATTTTGACAGTTGTGAAACTCTCACAAAGATGGGATGGCGCCCAGAAGCAAAGCTGTGTTCATACTCCAAATAACAATAAGCTCTGAGGGGGAGAATCAGGGATTGGGAACCTCTTGCCCAAGGGCCACCCCACCCCATGCCCATGCCCCTCTACCCCAGCCACTAATCCTTTTGTGTTTTCCTTATGCAGGTATTTTGTGTAGTTTTACCCCACCCTCTTTGCCTTCACCCCACCCACCACTGCACATTTGTAGCCCCAGTCACTCCAAAATTGATTTTGGCCTTCAGGCGGAAAGAGATTCCTTATGCCTGGGTTATATAATGCAGCGATCTTGTTCTAGGTTGTGGAAGTGCCTATAAATGACTCTGTCCAGGAATCCTGTGGATGTGCCTTTGATTCTCTGGCAGGAAGAATAGGGCATAAATATAATAAATGAATAAAATAGTGGCAACCGGGAGGCTTAGTGGAGGCTCTGTAGACATTGTGAAGAGGTGCAGTGATAGCACCAGTGATTTCCAACCACATGTACTGCATGTAGTTTTAGACATTAGCCATACCTGATATTTGCATACCTGAGACTGGCCTTTGGTCTGATGAATCATGAAAATGGATAGGGCTGGGAACCACACAGGGCTCTAGAATGAGGCAGTGGAAAGGATTAATTTCATGTTCATTGGGTACCAGATAGGCTGGGATGATGCAGTACCACCTGTAGGGCCAATCTTAGAGGAAGCATAGAGGAAGTCACTATTTTGTCTAAATTCATTGCTTCTGAGTCCTGTTGAAAACAGAGTGTGACCCAGCATAGGAATGGTGCTTGGTCAGAGGTAAATAGCTCAGGCAACAGCAACACCACCAGATGTTGGTTGTGCTAGCTGTAAATTATGCAGTCGAACACATCTGGAGGAAGCGGAGTCAAGGAAATTGGTTGGTGTGATGCTTCCTGTCTGTATGTAATTGACAAAATGAATATAGACTGTGGATTATTGCAACTATGTTCTATTGTATTTCAATGCATTTTATCATGTTGTAAGCCGCCCCGAGGTTTCGGCAAGGGGCGGCATAGAAATGTTATAATAATAATAATAATAACTTTTCACACTACCAATACCAGTTAAAACTGTATTTTAAAAAATGCTATAATTGGTCAAATCAGCTTTCCATCTAGTCTGTCACTCACTGTTGACAGATCAGCTGTCTTCAGGGTATCTGTAAGCTACATGCTGATGATTGCTACCCTGAATTCCTACCCGGATCCAAGAAACTGAGATATAACCTAGTATAAGAGGTAAGCAGATGTAGTTAGCCCTAAAGTGCTTTCTCAGTTGCTACAGAACCACCTTCTCCATAACGAGCACTTCTTCAACCTGAATTTAATACACCCTCATAAGAGACCTGTGGCCTGTGTGGCTTAATGTGACCCAGGGCCCCTGGAAACCAATGGTGGTCACCACAGAAAAGAACACTCATACTGTTTTCCTAATCTCCTGCTCTCAGGAGGAAGCAAGCTGCAGAACAGAGAGGACTGATGTGCCCTTAAAATAAGTTTTACTTCTTCTAAAACCTTTGTCCTATTGCTTCTGACAAAACCATATTTCTTCAAGTTGACAGAGGAAGCAATATATAATGCTGCCCAGGGGTCTGTCATACTTCGTGGTGTTGCCCATAGGCCAACAGCAGCAAGCTGCACATTTCGCTTGCTGTTTTGTCAGCTCTGAGGTCCTGCACGGACCGGATTCTCTGGAAGGCATGGCATTTTTGCCCAACAGTTTCCTGCCAGTATTTGTCTTTTCTTCAGAAACAGTGTCTACACAAGCTGTCACATTTGTTCCTTTGGTGTTCAATATACCACATGACATTATCTGTGGCACAGTTCTTAATAAGATATGTACACCTGCTAATAGAGTACAAAATTCAGGAAATGGGTATGCAGGCCGATAAGCCACAAAGATGAACTTAGGTATTTAAGTGGCAATCCTATAAACTGAATGACCAGGTTCACAGGATCACAGAGGTGGAATAAGACCCAGTGACTGGTTTACCCTACCATGTGTCCCAGTTGTGTGCCTGGAGAAAGGATCTTGCAGATAACACTTGCCATATTGTGTGAACTCAAAATTCAGGGGAATGGTTAACAGGCCACCCAATAACCCCCCTGCAATTGTGGGAAGAGTCCCAGTAGAATTTACCACTGAGTAGGTAAAACATATGGGATTGCACAGTTGGTGTGCTAAATGCAATATTACAAGTGCTATTTCCTGCATTTAAAACATACAACTCGGTAGCTTATAAGCATGCATGATAAAGTAAAAGTGATTAACTAATGAACTGGGGTAAATTAACACCCCTCCACCCAAATTCTTGTAGCTCCCACGCTGATTCTTGACTGACTACTTTCAGCCTCTAGTTGAGGCTAGAGTAGCAGCATCTTGGAATAGGTTTCTTTCCCAACTCCAATTCATGCATTACAACTTTATTTACAAAAACTTCTGTAAACTTCTCTTTCTTTTCCTCCCACACACTCTTGCAAAACAGGGTGTCCATGTGTCCTACTTCACAAAGGGCAATTTGGTAGCTGTTTGGCTTTGAGTCTGGACAACTGGACAAGCCATTGCATAGAAGCCACCTTCAAATAGTAGGACAGCTGGCCACCCTAAATTACAGGCTTCCCCAGAACTGTGAGATGGGTTGGATTTCTGCTAAAATCATAGTAGCTATCTCTTAATTTGCATCTATACAAAGAAATTAGCACATACAACAGTTATGCAAATCTGTGTCATCTTTTGATCTCTATTTCAGGAATGTGTTGTCTCCCCCTCCCTCTCTCCCTCTTTTTGTTGTTGTAGAAGTGACCACAGGAAGCTAAAGACCAAATGACTGATGGCAAATTAGAAGAAATGTAATCTTTAGGAGGCCAGATCCTGAAGATGAAACTCAAATACATTGGCCACCTAATGAGAAGGAAGGACTCCCTGGAGAAGAGCCTAATGCTGAGGACAATAGATGGCAAAAGAAGAAGGGGACGGCAGAGAATGAGGTGGCTGGATGGAGTCACTGAAGCAGTTGGTGTGAGCTTAAGTGGACTCCAGGGGATGGTGGAGGACAGGAAGGCCTGGAGGAATGTTGTCCATGGGGTCGTGATGGGTTGGACACAACTTCACGACTAACAACAACAACAATCCAAAGAGTGTCTGCAATTGTTGTCAATAGAAAACCATGTATTAGTCATTTGTAAACCTCTATTTCTAGCAATATAGGATACAACTGGAGTTGCACCACTAAATCCTCAACATTGGAATATGTCTATTTTATTGCTCATTGCTGATATTTAGGAAGAGATGAGTCTCTGGCGAACTCTTATATAGTTCCATCATTCCATAAAGCTGAACTAGGTATTTAAGCAGCAATAGTCAGGTTCATGGGATCACAGAGGTAGAACAAGCCACAGTGACTGGTTTATCGCACCACATGTGTCATCCTCACATGTTCTTAGACAAACAGCCCAAGAAATGGTGAAAACCTCTGGAACAATTAGTAAGATCCTTGACCATGTGTGCCAATTCAAACAAGAAAAGCTACCTTGGTGCTCTTAGCCTAGTTTTTATTTGCTAATTCTGAAACATCTCTGCTGAAAGTAAAATTCCCTCTTTATTTCTCAGTTGGCTTGCTCAGGATGCTCCAGCAGCAACATCTTCAAAAACTCAAACTGGGACATCTCAACAAAGGAAGATCCCACTAAGGAATGAAATTCCAAGAACCTCCTTTTCCTTTCCTTCTATAGACATTAAAGGTCCATGCACTAGCATTATACAACCACATTAGAACATGGCTGCACTTCCTAAGACTTCAGGCATCTAAGCAGAGTGTAAACTTTGCAGTAGATCCATTTCTTGACCAGACCAGTATTTCAACATGCCCTCAATTACACAAGGCTGTACTCTCTTTCCCAAGCTGGCTTCTCCACTGGGTTTTAGAATACCAGATTCCTAACCATTGTCTATGATGGCTGGAGCTGATGGGGCTGAACATCTTGCGGGCACCAAGTGTGGAAGGAATTTATACTAGACTGAAAAGAAGAGGGTGATTTTAGCAGGAAGAATAAGAATGGTGTAAAAATCAGTATGGAATGGCCACTTTATTTAAAATGTGCTCCCTAAACAATGGCATGAATTAGAGATATTTGAGAACAATATTTTAGGATTAAATCCCTTACAATATTATAGTACAAATAATCCCATAATACCAATCCAGAATGGCCCAGAGCCCAAGTTTCCACATGCGTCAGACTAATCAAATTTGCCAGTCATGCATGCCTAGATTGGAATATAAACCATGGAACATTCTCAGAACTTATGCACAGCTTTACCCACAGAAATCACAATCTGATAACCCTTCTGGACAACGGTCCATATTCCAGAAAATGTCCCCATACTCCAATTTCCAAGAGAGCTAAATTCATAAAAAAGGACCAGTTGAAAAAAAAGAGTATGAATTGATCATGTATTTTTTCCAATTACAAAACTATGCACAAATTACAAATAAAAACACACCTCTGTGTGTCTCCAGGGTCCTTTTTTTAAGTTAACAGAAGTGAGGCTGGGGAGAGATTGCTAAAGGTGTGGAACCATTATGGTGAAAGCCCTACTTCTAATTCCCACCAATTCTTGTGAGTGGGATATTGACTTGGGCTGCTGACCCTGATCTTAATGCTTGGGCAGGTTTGTTCAGGAATAGGTGATTCAAACACAAGATCCTTGGGGTTTGGTTTAAACAGAAACAAATAAATAATAAAGACCAACACCAGCAAAAACCATTTTATAATACTGCAATATTAACCTTAACATTTCAATAAGCCTAGCAAAACCCTTATGAGCCTGGACGTTGGAAAATAATCTTTACATACATTTACATATTTCATGTATTGCCACCTTCAAATCTATTATACTCTTTCTGATTGCAGCAGAGGGAGTGAGAAGCAGAGTCATTCCATCAACATTGCTTGAAAAGACCAACTCCACTGGGCCTTCCCTTCCCTCAATCTGCTGCAGCAGACGGCATGATGAAAAGCAGGGGCATTCCTTTGGTTCTGATGACAGCCCAAAGTCATCTGGCTTCTCTTCTCCTTGTACAGCTGCCAGGTGAGGGTTTTAAGAACTGCTATGTAACTTTAAGGATTGGGATCTAAGTTTATGCTTTTCCTCTGGTCATCATCCATTTTTCCTGGAGTGACATGTCGTTTAGATTACAAACGTGTGAGGTGGATGGTCTTGTTTCTGTTGAGAGTATATTTTCATTTATTTTATTGATTATTGCATGTATCTCTCTACATTTTCCTCTTACAAGAAACCAGATGCAGCTTCCATGGCCCTCCTCTCCTTTGAGCACATAGCAACCCATTGGGGTAATTTGACTGAGCGATAGTAACTGGCCCAAAGTCATCCAGTGAGCTTCATGACTGAGTGAGGACTAGAACTCGGATTTCCCGGGTCTCACTCCAGCACGCTAACCAATACAATCCCTCTCATATGCTGCCCTGAGAGTAATCAAATTCCCAGCTGAAACCACACCTGTATTTTAATACTTTAAATAATCAGCACATCCAACACATCTTCATTATTTACTTTTCTTTTTCATCTGTGATTTAGGACTCTTGGAATATAAGAATTGCTTTGAAGAATAAACATTCTCTTTTATGACATTTGCCACTAAGAAAATACTTCTTAATGATGCTCTGCAGATCTGGTCTCATTCGTGCAGCCTGCAAATCAAAATACAGAAGTTAATGAATAAATAAAAAAGTCTACCTTCAAGAGAAATCAAAACTCATTTTTATACCTGTTATATTTTATTAGAAAACATTTATCTTCCTTGTAGTTACTACATAGAATAATATAAATTCTGAAATTATTTTTCCATCAGAACAACTCCTGTAAAACTAGTTCAATCTCAGATGCATGATAAATAAAGTAGGTTCATGATTTCAACCAGCTCATTGTAAAAATCTACACTAATGTGCTCCAGCATTGGAGATACACCATTTGGTGCTCAGAATAAGGTCCAATAGCCAATTATTTCTTTGGCTATTTGCCAAATTATTTCATTTTACTGTGATGAAATGTCACTTAACACCTGGCAGAAAATGCCACCTAACACCTGGAAAAAACAGCAATACGATAAATCAGTTAAATTCAGATGCCTCTGTAACAGTTCCTGCATTTCTAACATTGCCAGAAAAGGTATATTCCAACTTTTTTCTGCAGCATGTGTGCTATGAGACATGGTACCTTTTGTCCCACCACAAATAGGTTCTGGAGCACCACTGGCCAGCATTGCAGCCTCCGTGAAAATTGACAGATTGCTCTTTTCAGGCAAGAACCAAGAAGATTTCTGAGCCAAACAAGTTTCTTGGTTCTGTTCCTGCCTACCAACTGGGAGACAAGGAAGGAAGCTTCTTTTCCTGTCTTATCATCTTCAAGCTCTTTAAGATCAAGACCTCTGAACTGAATCCAGTGGGAAGGGATGTACGTCCTAGTAGAGATGTTTAGTATCACAGCTCCATTTACCCAGCAAATGAATTTATGAGAGAAAGAGAGGCTGTAGTGTTGTGTTTTTTAAAGTGTAGTTGTACTCAAGCTGTTTCCATTGTCAGCTGACATTTTTATAAGGGAGAGGTGGGAGATAGAGACGGAGAGAGATCAGTCCTATTCTGAGATATGTCATTGCTAGATAGCACTGGAATGATTTTGAACAAGTTAAGGGAATGAACTGGTGCCTTCAGGATTTACAAATCCTTTCTTTTTAAAATGCAGCCATCTTATGAACAATATCTTTGTTTTAAAAGTACAAGTCAACATGCTATAAAGACAGCACAGTTTATCTCAGGGTCAGATAACAGAACCATTTTTAACACATGAAAATTGCCACTAGTTCTGTGCGATAGTTTATTTGTATGAAAACAGCTATCACAGATTAACTGCCACAGCAGATTTATCACATAAAAGTAGAGCCCATCAAAAGCAGGCGAGCTACTGGATGGGATAACTAGATAATTATTCCTTCAAATAGTTGTGGGAATTGCTTGACATGAATAGAAATATGTTGTATGTACCTGCAGAAAGCAATGGGATTATACAGGAAGTTAAGAGACTGGATAGAATCCTGAAACAACAAAGCCCCTTTCATGCACTCATCGTTTGGTAGCAATTTCTTTCCAACATGTCCCTAATGTCAATGGCTTGCCCTGCCTACATCATCCATGCACTGACCATGGACAGCTACAAAATGGAAGCCTACATGAATAGGCTTCCACAAAACCTCCACAATCAAAACCCCCAGTCCTATTGATGTCCACACATACCTACAGGGGCTCCTCTTGCAGGCATCTACATTCAACATATGAGCATTGCAGGTAGTGGGGTCCAAGGAACCATGTGATTTTAGCAGCAGGGACAGCAGCATGGAGGATGAAGGAGACTGCTAATGTTGCTAATGGTTCTTCAGCATGCACAGTGATGCAGTGGAACCAGGCTCTCAGGAAAGAAGTGCCAGCACTATTCTGTCAGCAGGGATGATGGCATCATCTTCCACCTCCCCTCAGACTCCCTTTGAGTTTTGCTGCTATCCTCACGGTAGCCGGGGAAATGAATTTTCCAAACAATGAAAATTTATTCCCTACTGTAAGGTAGAAGTATTTTGGGGTGACCCATGAGCTTAACAAAAGACCTGCTCTGGGTGGTTAAGAACCTGGTGAGAAAAGCTTGATCATATGGATCAACACAGCTGCTAGACTTGAGGACTCCACCTGGAGACCTGGCTTGCAGGACTGTCATGATGAGTGCCTGCTCATCAAAAGTTAGCATTAGTTCCTTCACATGAGCAATGTGCAGCAAGCTAGAACATGTCTTTACGCTGCAATCCGATTCCCTGGAATCTGGGGAAAGTAAGAAACTTACATTCAGTGGTCCTTACTTCTACTTCCAAGCAAACCTGAAAATGATTGGGATCAATCACAAATCAATATGAATCAAAACACTATAATGGTCAGGATTTCTAATAAGGCATTTTCACTGGAAGAGAATAAACATAAAAGGAAATTTTAAATCATGCCAGATGGCATTTTTAATCTTCTTTGTAAGCAGTTGAACACATATATTTAAAGAAAGAAATGCCTGGAAACAGGATGGACAGACAGGAAAAAATTGCAGTAAAATTTTACTGAAATCATCCAGAACTAAACTTTGGTTTTGTATTTCTGGTTGGTTGGTTGGTTGGTTGGTTGGTTGGTTGGTTTAAAAATCATCATTCAGCATAACTCTCTAGAATGGGCTAACAATGTCTCCTGTCTCTGGTTAAAAGAAAATAAACTGTACCAGTTCCATAGAGAGCTACATTTAGCTGTGCATTATCAGTCTGTGTGTCTTCTGCTGTAAGATTATATGGGGACACAGTTCCTTCCATTTGTACTGAGTGTGGAGTCGTAATCACCACTAGCAGCTTCTGCATCAAGCTAAAAGTTTCCCTGCCCCAGGTTCCTTCCATGGTTCCTCAACGGTACATAGCACAGTCCTGGGTGTGATGCAATCCTTAAGCAGCCCTTCTATCAGGGGTCCTCAAACCTCTTCAGCGGGGGGCCTGTTGAAAGGTGCTGGTGCTACCCGCAGGCCGGAAAGGTGGTGCCGGCGGTGCACGCGGGCTGGTGAGGGGGCAGGGGTGGGGCGTGCTCTGAGGTGGGGGCGGGCGCGGACGGGCAGGCACATGCGGTGAGGGGAGGGGAGGCAGGCACACGAGGTAGCGGCTCGCTCGCTTGGAGATCGTTTTCTCCGGGCGAGCAAACCGCTGCCTCCCTGAGCGCAGGGAGAGGAGGGCAGCAGCAGGCACGCACATGGGCGCGGGCGCGGCAGGTCCAAATGGGCATGGCGGGCCGGATAAGTGGGCATGGCGGGCCAGATCTGGCCCCCGGGCCTTAGTTTGAGGACCCATGCCTTATATCATCAGTTAGTAGAGTGGCAGTTCTCCCCATAGCCTATGGGGCCTCCAGTTACCCAGACCTGGACTTTGCAAAAGGCAGGAAACCTACCTGTCTTCAAAATGTTACTCTCCCTTCAGTACAGACTATTAAAGCTCTAGCTGCAGAGCTCAAAAGAACAGGAGTTCTCCAGGAGCCAAAGACTTCATCCAGGTCACTTCTCCAACACTCCTACCTCAAAAAGCAAGAGTGACTGGGGAAGAGGAAGAGTCTCCATACAGATTTGAGAGATCCCGAGATGCTAATAGCTTGACGAGTAGAGTTCACCCTTTAAAATAACTAGGTAGGCCAGACCTAGTCCTGAATTCCACTCCTACAGCTCTTAGCCCACATGGTTGCCAAAGTTTCCAGAGTGTTACGTTGTTGCCCTCCTCCCATTGCATCCCTGCCCCACTCTGTCCACAAAAGCTGGAAAAGTTTGGATCTCTTTACAGGAACTAGTTTAATTAAGCCATATGGGTTACATAGGTACAGGCTTTGCTTAAAATAGGATGACAGATCCTAAATCACAGAGTCTAGGGAACAAGAACAACATTTAAATCTGCATTTTGTTTTCCCCAAATGTAAATAGGGGCAAACGGAATTGAAAGAGCAATAACAGTTAGGGGGCATTCTGAGTCTACTGGGGGGTTAAAGAATGGTTCATACAGCAACAAAGATTGTGGTTTCTTTGCTTTTTAAAAAAGCTTTTCCTGAAAAGGGAACAAAGTAAAAGGGCAAGGAAGCAGTAATGGGATCCGGCATCTCCCAGAAATTCAAATCCCTTGATGTTATTTATTCCTTACTAAGTCTTTTGTAGAAAAAAATAAATGAACCACTTGTAGGATCCCTTTTTCACTGCATATGGATTTTTATAAACTCATGCTACTGGCATGCAATCAACGCTTCTAAGATAACAGAAACCAGTATTTACTTCTGCCTATATAATTCTTTTGATTGCCTCTTCTGACTTTTATCTTGCATCAGAACACCTCCATGCAAATATTATGCTAAAATCTTCTCTACAAAATATCTACAGCACATACCTTAGTCTGCTGCTAAGATATCCATCATAAAATTTCACAAGTCTTGAGCAGTTTGATATAAATGAGGACATTATAGAAAAAAATAAAACCAGATATGTGTTTGCTATAGGCTCATATTATTCGCCTCCCAAATTTCTCCTGTTAAGAATATTTTCTGTCCTGTCCATTCCCGTGGAAAAAAATGCATTATCCTCTTATGCCATCCAATCACCTCTCCCCATTATGGTAAGAGAACATTTTTCATTTTTTTATTACAATCATCTTGAAGACAGGAAGAACGAGCACCTTGAACATACTGTAAAGATTTAAAATTCATACTGTGTACATCAATCATCCTGTGAGTTACATATATCAACAGCCTCCAAGTAATGTTAAGAATATGAACCAACTACAGTATTCAAGCTAGTCTTATTGAAAACATGTCAGATAAGAAGTATATTTTGAATAGCTTTGGTATATTTCAGCTCATTTTCCAGGTATAAAGTGCAGAATTAGAATAACTAGTTTGTAATATGGATTAGTTTGCTCACATTAATAATACTATTATCTGGTCAGCATATGCCATTCAACAGTTATCACACATATTGATCAACTGATTCTTATATAGTTTGGATTTTACACTTAGATGTGTATCAGTTTATATGGATGAAGGTTCGGGTTTACTGCAGATTTTAAAAGAGAAAACCTATTTTTTCCGTATGTGCCATGGGCATACATATTTGACTCTACACTGAGCAACAATCACTTTTCCAATTCCCTTGCTTCCATTTAAACTTTTTTAAACCAAGATGCAAGATTTTAACTTGGACATTAGACTGGAAATTATTCTGTAGACTAGGGATGTATGTTTATACAGAAAAAGTCCTACAACTCCCTGCCAGATATGCATAAGATTATGCCCAACATATATAGGATTATAGCCTAAATCCAACAGCTTGGATCCTAAAAGACATTCAAGAAGTTCATGGAAGAAGTTGCCTGTCTTTTCCTCCCCACAAAACTAGCTATGCTTCCCAGAAACAACTCAGTGGATGGTCAGGGAATGTGGGGAGCTGCTGGAGAAAGGAGCAGTTGCCTCACATCCCACATGGATCCTAAGTTAACATCTGTACTCAGTAACTAGGAGTAAGTCCCATACAGGTCATTTGGGCTGGCTTCTGAACAGACCTGCACTGAATAGATTGCAATGTTTGGGAAACTGGATGAAAAATTCTTGGTTCCTTCCTTCCTCACCCCTCTCTTCTGCAATCCCTTGAGCCCCAATCTGGAGGGGGGGACTTTGGGGCAACTTCCACATGTAACTGCATGGTGAGGAGAGAATGGAAAACTGTTTTTCTGTTACCTTTCCTGAAGCTGAAATCTTATACACACCTGCCTGAGAGTAAGACCTGTTGCACTGAATGGGGCTTTCTTCTGAGGCTACACATAAAAGATTGTGCTCTGAACTAGCTTGTTGTAAGATCCAAGTTTAAGGATGTTTACTCACAAGTAAATGTCACTGTGGTGGATGATGCTTATCCCCAAGCAGGTGTGCATAAGACTGCAGTCACAGTGAATCTGTGCAAACTAACCTATTTATAATGTGTTCCTTATAACTCCACAAGAAAAGCATCTTTATTATGCTGCGCATCTCCAGAGCACAACCCCCGCTGACGTGCGCTGTCATATAAGCCACCAATGATGTGTTTGGGGTAAGGATTCAGTGTGAAAGGCTTGTTTGCCTTCCTGGGTCAAGAAAACCAAGGCTAGGGTTTCTGGTCGGGAATATCTCATTTCAGCGGTAGAAAAACTGTCCTTTCCAACTCTGGTTGCTGTCAGTTTCAGTGTTAGTGGCTTCTGGGAAAACTGAATAATCCATGAGTTATTTTGTTACTTATTTTAATTTTTCAGCAGGTTTCTGTAAAGAACAGATTAATAAAGACATAAAAATAAAAACACATGTCCATATTTTACTTCACATTTATCTTTCACAAAACCTTTTGTTTTTAAGGTTTAAGGAAAGACAGCCCTTTTTCAGACAAATTTTTCTACCCTTCTTTTGTAAATGAAAAGGATAATAACCAGCCATCTTTTGACTGTTATTATATTGCTGTTTAGTCACTAATTGTATTTAGTTTTTGCACTGCTAGCCATCTTCCTATCAGAAGACCAGTTGTTCATTCAGATAATTTTTCTTAATTCTGTCCTCTTTATTATCTGTGCTTTGTACACACTTCCAGAGCTTTTTAAGGTTGAAATAAAAAGGATATGGGCACATTTTTGAGCACTGTACATGGTTGGCATTCTAGATATAACCTTGGAGCATATTCCCTTTGCCTAGCAGCTGACACAATTTTTTCCATACTGGCTGTGGTTCTGCAGATGGAAGACTGACCTCAGAGGTGTTGTGGGGGGGGCATCCCAAAGGGTGAGGAGGGGAGGAGTAAGGATCCACAGACAGGGCATCAGCCTGTCCTCCTTGTCATCAGGCACAAAACAGGCATATCAAATCAGCCATCTAAGTGTTTTGCATGGCCAGAGAACTGCAGAAGTGATCTTTACCTCCATGGTCCTTCCACCCTTGCTAGGATGCCCATAAACCTCTGAATTTGGAGGACTACAGGCAGATGCATTGGAGGAAAGGGAGGTGAGATAATTGGAAAAGGTATTTCATTTGGGTTCCTCATTCACTCTGATGAAGCTCAGTTTAAGAGTGCATTCACATGCTTTACAAGCAAATAGTTCAGTTTTTGGACTGTCCAGGTAAAGATGGAAAAGCCCCAGTCTGAAACTCTGGACAGCTATTGATAGCCTCTAGATAGTACAGGAACAGTACTCAGCTAGATGCATACATGGCCTGACCTGGTATAAGACATCCTCCTGCACATTCTTGTTAAGATGGCCTTCCCAAAGTAAAAGGACAGGAAATTAGGAAGGTATGCCCTATAGCAATTATATGGAAGCATGCAAAAATAGGACTAATGAAAAAGAAGCTTACATCATGGATTAATCTGGAATAAGCATCACCCTAACTTAATGCTGATTATGCTCCCCGTGTTACCAATACATCTACGGTCAAGGGGGCAAAGCCAACCTTTGATCACTGAGATTTTGGAATGCCAAGATCTCTCAAACTTGCTAACCTCTGCCAAATATACAGGTGGCAAGGTAACGAGACTGTACCATGGCGTTTTATATTTCTCCCCTACTGACCACCATTTCCTTGCCTGAATAGCAATTCTTTCTAGGCATTTTTAATTGTTGCCTGATTATTATATTGAACAATCATACAGAATAGCTGTGCTGGTATTAAGGCATTTATTAGACCAAACAAAACATCACCAAAATGTACAGCCTTTCAAATTATCTGGATTTTTCCAGCAGGAAAGATGCTACAAAAAGCAGGTTTGGTGTCAGGGGGAATTGCGTACAGAAAAACCTGACTTAATGGTGAAATTATGGGCTGCATGTTCAGAGTCCCAAGAACTGGGACAGGGACAGTCTGCAGCCACTCAGATTAAGTTCTCCAGTTATGTGTCAGTTGCAGGATGGACCTGAAGCTGCACTATAAGATTTTACAGCACTTGAAGTTGTGACTTTATTTTCTGAGGGATCTTTCCTTCCAGCTATCAGGCAAAGATTCCTCACCATTTTAACCTAGTACATCGTTGCAACTTATCTCCAGCTTAGTTAATGTGAAGACCACCTAGTTTCTCTGGTTGGTTCAGTGGTAATAATAATAATAATAATAATAATAATAATAATAATAATAATAATAATAAAAAATCTGTGTATATTGCCTAGGGCAGAAACGCCTGATTTTGTAGCTCCAAAGTGTGGGATGGAGTAGAGTTTCCATTCTTATGCCCAGAAACCCTAACCAGTAACCGGTGACTTGCAGAATGCCTAAAGAGCCCTCCTCTTGCACTCCATCTTTGGGACTTCTAGCATGGGGGCCCAAGGACTTCATCAAGAGAAGGGCATCCTCCCTATTGTCCCCTTCAACCTGCTTTTTCTGAAGTGGAATTGGATTTTGTAATTTTTCTTGTGGTCAACCTTTACTCTGTGCAGGTGTCGAATAGCAGGTGCCTCTCTCTTTTTTGATTTAGATGTCTTAGGAGGAAGATGGAGTCCTAAATTATTTTGAGGGAGGGCCATGAATGCGTCTTCTTCCTTGTCTTCCAAACTTCTTCTCCCAGGAGGTGGGAGGGGTAGGAAGGGGTGGAACATCTCAAACCAAGGACCACACTGATTAAACTACACCAAAACGGAAGAGGACAAGCCAGGGGCAGGACAGGCACCGTCCCTCGAGACTGAGCCACGGACTCGGTTCCTTTAAAATTGCTGAATCGCAGGCGTGAAGAGCGCAGTACAGGAGGCCGGCAGTGAGCGCCAAACCGCCGCAGCGGGTCCATTCTACGGTTCCTCCAGCAGTCCGATTCTCCCTAGTCTTTTTAGACGGAAAAACGTCCTGCGACTCCCGGCGTTCCCCAACCAGACTGGTCCTTTTTTCGCCCCAAAAACAGGCACAGGATCGGTCCCCAAAATGTTACTGCGATCGCGCCCAGTCATTCAAAACTTTCTTTGTAGGGCGGCAGCTTTCCCACGGAAATAAATAGGGAATTTAAACGCGTGCGCGCGCGCGCGCGCGCTACAGCTGATTTAATTGATTCAAGGCCGTGTCCTAAAACCATCCTTGCATCCGGTGGAGCTCCTTTAGATGCAGCTCGAGTGTCCTCGAAGGGCAGCGTGAGCCCCAACCGCCAGACCATGGGACGGGCTCAGGCTGCGCGCAGCCGCCTCTTCTCCGCGCATTTGCGCATCCCGAGGACAACGGGGAGGCCGCCGTGCACCCCTCCCCGCGCACCTGCCCCTCCTTTAGGCGCGGATCTGTGCTTGGCCGTGTCGCGCCTGCCTCGCTTAGCACTTCCACTGATTCCGTGCTCTTGAGTTGGAAGAGGAAGGCTAGATGACGAGAGAGGAACCGATTCTAGCCAGCGCCCTTGACGCAAACTTACTCCCGAGGAAGCGTGGCCAGGCTGGTAGCAGCAACCCGCTGGCTGTTTTGCTGGCACTCCCGCTGTGTTTAGCGGGGCTTCCGCTTGAGTTAGTATGGCTAGGACTGCGCTGTCGGACTACGGCTAAACTGAGTTCCGTGGGACCTCATTCCGCTGCCTCTCAGGAAATCAGGCATTTCGATGCGTTGCCCCGCCGGTCCGCCTCTTCCAGCGCTTCGCCAAGGGAAGGCGAAATGCGCGAACGCGCAACTCGGAGCAAACTCAAAAGTTGTCTGGCCTGGGAACGACGTACTTCGAGTCCGCACCCGCTCCTCCTCGCAGAGTGGGGAAGTGCCATTAATTCCCGTTAAGGTGCAACATCCGCCTACGACGACTCCTTACCGTCTCTGGACACGCTCTGTCCAAAGGTGCACAGCTTTACTCCCCCTTGGTTTGGACAACGGACAGGCGTGCTTCGCTGTCTCCCATTCACATCCATGACGTTGCGTGCAATCCTAAACATGCATTTAAAACTAAGGGGTTACTTCCGAGTAGACTTACCTAGGATGGGGTCTAGGTGCAACCCTAAACTCAGTTCCTACAAGTTCCACTTAACACAGTGGGGCTTGCTGCTGAGTAAACATCCCTAGGATTGCATTGTATGAAATACTGGATCCTGCGCATTAGGAAAGGCTGCACCATTATGAGATCAGACAGATTTATTTAGTCCTCAGGATATTTCTGCCAGACCGCCGCCCCCATCTTACACCTTTTTTTATTGGAAGGAAACCCCACGGTTGCGCTGGATTGGCCTTACTTTCGTGCAAATTGTGCTTATGGAGACTGCCGTTCAGCGAGGGTACAATTGAGGCTGTGACTCTGTCCTGTTAGTTGGGAAAGTAAGTCCCGTGGAGTTAGTAGGGAGTACAGACGGACAAAACAAGCAAACACCTGTGCGACCCTCATTTCTTTCGGAGTCAACTTCATTGAACTCATCGGGCCTGGCTCCCAGTCACGGCGTTTCGAGATGGGACTGCCGAGTTTGACAAGTTCCTTTCGCTTCTTCGTCATAGAAAAACTATAGGGTTTTTTCCCCCCGCGTCGAGGTAAGAACAATAACATGAATGAATGAATGAATTCCAGAAAGCAATTTGGACATCGTCCTGTAATATAAAACCGAAAGGCGTAGAAAAGCCTTCCCCAGCCGGGTGACCTGCTAGGTTGGCCGCGATTGCCTGGGGGATTATGGGAGCTGAAGTCCAAGCCGTCCGCGGAATGCCATGCGCTTCGCTTTCACCTCGTCTGGCTGGAGCGCGCCAGAGCCGGACGAGGCTTGGGCGCCTGCTCGCCTGCTCGCCTGCGCTGCAAGGGCGGGCGGGCCGGCCTGGCGAGCGCGGAGGGACAGGCTGCGAGGCGGGCACTGCGCTCCTACGGCGGGGCGCTCAGGTGCGGCGAGAGACGGCGCGCCCGCCCCTGCCCGCTTTCCCGGTGACCCTGGCTTGGATGCGGGCTTTGCCCCGCGGGAGCCCAGGTGGCGCTCTTCTCGGGAGGGCGAGTGGAAAGCCCCGTCTGGGCATTCTGTGGGGCGCGGGGGGCGGCATCCTTGGAGCCAGAAGATGCTTTGGGGCACGATCCTATGCCTATTCGGATAGGAAAAAGCTCCCGCCGCTCACGTCGCTGCGGAACGCTGCAAGACTTTTTTCCGCCTAAACGTGTCCTGGATTGGCTGGGGAATGCGGGGAGTTGTGCGGCTTGTCTCACCGTCTGCCCTTGCATACGATCGCACCCTGAATGACCCCCGGCGTGCAAGGATCACCTCCGACTGCTCTTTGGCGTGGTGATAGTGGAGGACATTCGTGTCTACACGGCCCCATTCACGTTCCCAAACATGCTAGGTTTCAGTTAAGGGCGGGGGGGATCGTTCCAGCTTTCAGCATATCCATTCCAATTAGAAGTCCTTATTTTGATTGCTATTTTTGGAATCGGAAACGACTCTAACGGCGGTTTGACGTGTGTGCTGAGCAGCAAGCTGAGGGACAAATCCGTTCGTCTTGACGTAGGCAGAATGGCGCTGAAGGCCATATTCAAGGTTGAACGCCAGCCCGCAAGAGTCTTGCCTCCTGGGCAGTCCGTGTCTACTCAGAATTAAGTCCCATCGAGCGCAATGGGACGAAGCCCCGAGCAACTGTGTGCAGGGTGTCAGTCTAAGGCTAAGCCGTGTCGACTAGCCTTACCTTCAGCTGCAACAGGGCGGCTTCGTTGCGAACAGCCGGTTACATTTCCTCTGATCTGGGAACTGGGGAATACGACGTATTCTCGAGGGAAAGAGGCGTATCTGGTTCTCTCTCCTAGCGGACGTTTGAAACAAGATTGAAACAGCCCGAGCAAGAAGGCATCTTGCAGGCACTTATTCGGGTGCTAGTCCCATAGAAGCCTGCGCGATTTACCTATCAGTAAATGTGGATAGCATCGGACTGTCAAACTCTGGTGCGATCCAGAGGATGTTCGAGTTGTCCTGAGGCGCAAGCCTAAGTATATCTACCCTGAATAAGTTCCATTTCCTCCTCACCTCTAAAGCAAGCATGCCTCGGCTTGGGCTGAAGCCTAAAGGCGCCAGAGAAATGAGGGGCTAGAAGCTTGGTTCTTAACATTAATTGCATGGGAGTAAGGCTCCGGGACTTCAGCTGAGTTTCAAAGGAATGTGCTTTCAGTCGCAGCCTTATTCTCCACCCCTAACTTTATGTCCTCGGAAGCAAGTGCCACACAGTTGTGTACAGTTGGGTCAGCTTAAATCCCATTTGTTGTCCCTATCCTAAGATTAGGGCGAACCACTGATAATTGGGGGGGGGGGGGCTGCAGTCAGGCAAGCCTCCTTCCACGTTTTTCTCCCTTTAAGAAGCACTGAATTCAATGGGATTTCCACCTACGTGAATGGACGTGAGATGGCACCCACCAAAATTTCATGGAGTGCGGAAGGCTGCAACTATAACCCAGAGTTTCCAAAAAATAAGTCTCATACTGAATTCAGTGTGTTCTTTCTCAGTAAACTTTGTAGGATTCTGGCTTCCGGTCATATGTCTCCCTTCACAGCTGGGTTTTCTCGCCAGCTAAGTGAATTGAGGATCATACTATATAATGCTCCGAAGCAGAACTGGAAGACCTTTGTTTCATTCAGTGCAATTAGAATCAAAGATAATAAATCTAGAACCTAGATACACACACACATCCACAGGCCACCCCTTCCCCAAGCTGTACTACCTGAAGGAAATTCATAATCCAGCACTAGCCTATTTGTTCAGAAGTAAATTCCACTCTATTAAATGGGTCCTGCTAGGCAAGTTTAAGACTACAGCCTTAGCCAGCAATCCTATACCCATTTGCTTGGGAATAAGCCCGACTTAAGTCAATGAGACTTTTTTCTGAATAAACATTTATAGGTTGTGCTGCTAAAAGACCTATAGCCCAAACTTACTAGCATAGGTCCCACAGAGGTCAGTAGGACTGGTTCTCAGGAAAGGCTGAAATCCTATGCAGTTACTGTGGTGTAAATCTCACTGCAATTTGTTACTTGTGGAAGATAATTTTTAGGATTGCACTGTGACTCTTGAAAAAA
This sequence comes from Varanus komodoensis, assembly GCF_004798865.1. NCBI lineage: Eukaryota > Metazoa > Chordata > Lepidosauria > Squamata > Varanidae > Varanus > Varanus komodoensis. Next base: position 14,338,957 of record NW_025335727.1, on the reverse strand, counting down.
TGGTGAATAGCCCTTCAGTTGTGCTTAGATTCTTTGCATCACCTTTTTCATGAAGTGATCTAGGTGAAATTGTACACAAAACCCAATTTTAAGGAGAACAGGATGAAGCACCTAACTTCTGGTGTCTGCTAGATTGGTTGCCCTTTAAAAATTACACAGAAAGAAACAAACTCCATAAGGATTAGACACAAGAGAGAAACACAGAGAAGAGACTGGGGGTGATCCAAAGATGGGGGAGATTAATAAATAAGAAAAGGTAGAATGGCACTACTGATTTAATAGGAGCAGGAACAGAAGTTATGCAAAACCATCAGCTAAAATTTTACTCTCTTTTTCCATTCAATAGATTGCAAAGTGTTTAAATCCATAACTTGGCACTTATTGAAAATTGTGACAACAATGAACGAACAAAAGTGAAGCAAACCTGAGTGGAACAAAATAGATCGTGCTGACAACAACATGAAAATGAAGTAACAGCATATTTTTCTCAGCCTTCCCCCCCCCCTTTCTTTCCCCCTCCTCAATAACTTAAAATACACTAGAAAAAATACGGTCAATATAAATAATTTTTTGTTTTGTTTTCATGGAGAACAAATAATTACAAAGCTCTGTTCCTAGCAGAGTTCAACTTGCAAAGAGGTTTTTCTCTTCTCCCCTCCCCCCCCTTCCCCATTTCCTTGGCAAAAGCGCAACTCTCAAAAGCTGTAAGTGGAGAAACGTATGGGCTACTTTGTGGGTCCCTCAGATTCTAGCTATGTATGTTTTTCAGTAAGTAAACCAAAATAGATAGATATCATAAGATTACAGGAATGGATACACTGTTAGGAGCTTGGATGGAGAGATTGACAGAATGGTCAACTCACAAGTTGTTATAGCCAAAAGAAATGTTTTTGTGTATTAGCATCCTTTTACCCTCAAACTGACCTAATACTTCATGTAGAAGGCTGTTGGATGTAATACAATCTTTAACATGGAGAGAGAAGGAAGGAAGGAAAAAAATCTTATTTGCTTCAGCCCTTACCAGACTGCAGATCAGGCAACACTAAATGCTTGACGCCCATGTCTATGGAGTCTATTTGAAGTCTATGGACTCGATGTCAGCCATACTGGAATTGAGATTTTATGTGATGTGGAATCCTCTGCTAGATGCCAACACATTTAAGTCACCCTGTAGTTTCTAGGGTGGAGAGATCTAAAATCGACTGCATGGTAATACTTTCATTAAAACCAACCAAAATGTTTCAAACAAGTCCTTTTCAACTGGCTGAATGCAAACACCGGCACACAAAAAGTTGGGTGGAGAGGGTGCTTGCAGAATCGTGAAGTGTGCTGTGGCTAAGAGTATGGATTCTCTCCCCACACACACATTTACTCAAAATTAAATATAATTTATTTCTCAAGTAAAAGTGCGAAAGAGGACAGCCTTCTGTGTCACTGAGAATGCAATCTTATCCAGGGCATGGGGCACTTCAGCCCGCTGGGAGCAGTTCTGCATAAGAGCTGAACATAGATTTCTGTGAATTGGCACCTTAGCATTTAAGGGCACGTTTAGATAGATGTTTTGACAGAGAAAAAATCCCATAGCTCACAGTATTTTCCAGCCAGGACTTTTTTCTGTCCAAACATGCATGTGTCTATGGACCAGGTCTGTCTGTCTGTCTTCCTTCCCCCCTCCCCTCTGGAAAACCCCAAATTGTGAGGGGGGTGAGCTTGTATTAGGTGTTGATTGTTGCTTTACCAAAGATGAAGGTGAAGTGCAAACGATTTAAAAGGATTCCAAGAAAGAAAAAACCCAAATACATGCAGACCGGAACTCTACTAGCAGAGGTATGCCCGATCACTTTTCCTTTTGAAATTGGAAGAGAAATAATCATGTGTCTCTCTTCCACCCCTTTTTAATTATTCTCCCCATCCCACCCCCGCACAGTCCCATATTTTAAAATTCTTCTTTCCTTCTCGTCTCCTTTTCCAGACTGTGGCTGTTCAAACTCAAGTATCTGATGCAACGTGAAAGGAGGGCCCGCCTCTCTTATCAAATTTCTCGTATTAAAGTGAACTTCCGCAGAAAAAGGTCAGTTTCAAAACCTGTGAACTTCCCCGCTGCGCGTCTATTTCATCTAATTCTTTAAATAAGGATTCTCTTCCCTCCAGTTTGAGTAGCTCGCTTTCTTCGCCTCCTCCTCGGCATTATTAGTATTAATATTGGCATTAGGATGAGCAGTAGTCGAAGGGGCCGCTCCCCTCCACTCCAGCGGGCGAGAATCGAGCAGGGCCTCCCCGCGGGTCCCCTTTGTCTCTAGTCTTTCCGTGCCGGGGAACCTCGGGGCCGGCGGGGCGCTCGTCTCCCCGTGCAGTCTTGCTTTGTCTCGCACATTTGACGTCGCCCGGGCCCGGCGGGACAAGCGCGGGGCCCTCTCCGGGGCCGGGGGCGGGGCCGGGGCGGATCGCGCCGGGGCGGCGGAGAGGCCGGGCGGGGCGGGGCGGCCTCGGAGGGGGCTCCCACGCGGCCCCGGCGGCGGCTCCCCCGGCTCGGCTGGCGGCGGAGGGATTGCAACGTGCCCGGCGGCGCGGAGGAGTCACAGGCCCAGGGCCGCCGCGTGCTTTTTGGCTTTGAGTCTGAGGTCGGCGATGCTGGAGTTCTTGCTGGTGGTCTTGGCCGCCGCGGCCGCGGCCACCACCGAGGCGGCCGAGGCTGACTCCGCGGCCAGCGTGGCCAAGGGCAGGCCGAAGGGCGGCGCCGGGAACATCATGTAGGGCGCGTGCGCGGCCAGGTGCGGGTGGAGGTGGTGGTGCGCGTGCGCCACGGCGCTGTCCAGCTGCAGCTGCGCCTGCACCTGAAAGGACAAGGGCGTCACGTTGCAATGACTATCCTAAAAGGTGTAACGAGAGTGGAGAAAGACAAGAGCATTAAACGGCCGCCCGGTTCTCGAGCGGGGCTGGCGAGCCGTGCCTAGGCAGCTCGACGCAGGAGGAAACCCCCTGGAGGGCGCGCGAGGTCCCCTCCACCCACCGCCCCCCACACTTCAGCGCGTGCGCGGGATCGCAGGCTTCAGCCCAAGCTGGACGGTGTTGGGTATCATAACGATCCGCGCTGCGGCCCGCAGGACAAGCATATTTGCATATGCTAATTTATATACGCTGTAAGGTCGCTGCCTCCTAAGGACATCCCCACATTTAAAAAGGGATGAGGGAAGGGAGGGCATTGGATTTCAGGGGAAAAAACCAATTAGGCAGAAAGTGGGGCACCGCAGGAGGAAAAGCAAATGTGGGCAAAACCCCAGCTAGTCGAGAGGGCTCCGATGCAACGGTGGTCATGAGGTCGCGCTTAGCATTGTGCCAGCCAGTGGTCACAGATAGCGGGGGGGGGGGGGGGGCAGAGGACCTTCAAGAGAGTCAGGGCTCCAAATGAAGGATTTGGAGCTCCAGCCCTTCTGGGCTGTCCCTAACATTGCCTCTGCCTCCGGATGTTTGCATTATAACTCTCGGCATTCCTGACCATTGGCCTAGCTGGCTGATGGGAGTTGTGAAACAAAATATCTGGAGGGCACCAGGCTGAGGAAAGCTGTAGCTGGGAGACAGTAGGACATGAGTAAACCTTCAGGGTTTTGATGAGAGCGAGGCAAAAAGAAATCCCCTCTGTTTGGAAAATGTAAGGTGGGATGGGCAACTTGTAGAGCAAAATGAAAAAAAAAAATTCTGGAGTGCCACAGTTCCCATCAGCCCTAGTGTAGCCAATGGTGAAGGATCATGGGTATTGTTGGCCAAAACATCACAAGTTGCCCATCTCTGGGATAAGTGTTTAAGAAGAAAATTTGGTTAAAATCTAGAGAATTGAGTATCAGAGCCAGTGGCCTTTCATTCCCACCACTGTATTTTTCTTCCATAAATGTAGCTCTAAATGCATAACAGAGGCATCAAATGATCTTTGCATAGCCCCTGCTGACTGCATCTTAATTACAAAAGGAGAGGTGAGCTTCAGGGGAGCCAATTTAGAAGCTGGAATCCTATCCTCACTTAACTTGGGATAAGTTGTGCACAATGGATCTTACCACTGAGTAAAACATGATGTACATTTATTTTACATGAATTTTTGCATCCTGATCCTATGCATGCTTTTCAGAAGTCAATCAGGTCCTATATTCAATGTGGCTTAATCCCAACCGTTTGTGCCCAAGCAGTTTTCAACAAACTAAATAAATAAATGGACAAAACCTCTAAAACTACCTACAAATGAAAACATCCAAGTCATCACATTCAGGAAAGCTATACTGATGCACTGTAAGCACATTACATATATGGCAGGATTCCAGAAGAGCTCTCACAGCACCTGGCTCAGTCCCAGAACATGTCTTCTTTAAGACAGAGGCTGCTGAGCATGTGCAGAATGCTTTCTCCTTTGTCCCGAGTATTAACAAGCAGCAGTCAAATATTTAGGTTTAGGGCACACATCACAAGATGTGGCTTCAAGCCAAGTCTGAGTAGTATCACTATATACCATCCTGGAAACAGTACTTAGGGCTTGCTGTAGTTCCAGAATGGCAGATAAAAGCATTTGCACATGTTCAGAGGCACTAATGACTTCCCATGTTCCACAGCTGAGCACTTTTTGGCAACACAACTCTAAGCCTAGGTTCATTTTAAGCCTTAAGTGAGTGGCAGCACTAATCTTCTAAATATATGCAGAGTATCATCCAGATGTTTGGGACTGCAGAAAATACTTCCAGGTCACAAGATGTTAGCTCAGGGTTTAGGTTTGCATGGAAGAAACACTTCCTCATCTTGGAAATTAAGCTTCTTGTTCTCCTGTGCGTGGATCTGAGCTAAAGTGTGGTTAGTCTGGATGAAAGTTTTCTTAGGTATACTAGCTACATTGTAGAGCCTTGTGAGTTCTCTGTATGGGTAGAAAGGGTGACTACTTGTGAAACGGTGTGCAATGGTTAATTGGCCAACAGCCTGGCACATGATAACTGTGTGATGTACTGGCTGGATGGCTGTGACTTACACAGATTGACTAGTCAAATCTTGCCTGCCTGCCTGTGGAAGTTGCCTGCACTAGACCAAGGACATGCAGCTTTGGGATTAGTGGACGTCTGTCATCACCTGCTGAGTAATTTTTTTTATGCTTGTGGTTTCTGCTAGCTGCTTTGAAGCACTCATTGGCTAACCATAAGGGATATGGGCTAGTTGGCTATATCCCTTCTAAACCTTCCTGCTCTCCACACCTGAAGTAGGCTTCTGCTTTCTAGGAATGTGCTTGGCTCCCTTTCTACTGAGTTAACGCTTTTGCTTGATCATCTGCCTACACCATAAGAAGACTGGGAAAGCCATGAACTTGCCATAAGGACTGTTTTAAAAAACAGAAAGGGGAAAATGCATGGTCTGTCTCTGTTGGACTGCCAAATTCCCCACCCACATACCTTGGCTACAATCCTGTGAACATTTAAGCAACTTAAATGCCATCAGCTGCAGCCCTTGATAGTACTAAGTTGATGGGGGAAAGTCAAAGAGACTTATTTTACCTTGTTTCTCTGCTTTCATTCCCTAATTACTGTACACATCTATCACTCTGAGTCACTGCTGGCATGACCTTTATGGTGTTCTCACCATTTACTACTGGAACTCAGGGATGTTCCAATTCTTGGTGCTACTGTCATTTGTTTTCATGGAGACAGGCCTTCACCAGACAGACCAGGCCAGCTCCAGTCTTCCTTCTTATTCCCATTTTGCAGCTCAAAGTGTCTCATCCTACAGGAGAGCTGCAACCCCAGGCCTATGCATGCTTAGCCAGAATGTTCCACTGAGTTTCGCATGCACAGGACTAAAGCTGGACAGATGGTGAATGTAATAATGGGCATATCAAGTAAAGGGCATATGCAGTGTAAAGATACCATGAATGTTCAAAAAGCCTAAAGCATGCAGCTTTCTCTTGGGCCAGGTACAATTAATTAATTAATTAAATATGTGGGGGACATGCTCGTGGTTTTCTGGCTCCAACAACATTAGTTTGAAGTCTCACTGAAATAAACTGAAATTGCTTCTACACAGTGGCCATAATTCAGGGACAGAATTAAGAATTAAGTCTATTGAAACAAATGGGCATAAGAGGATCCCCTGAGCTCTGCTGTGGCCAAAATTTTTGAGTCCAGGCTGTAAGACTCACCACTCCCTCCTTTGCAGTGTGAGATGCTTATCTCCAAAGCCATTGCTGGATTTTTAAAAATTATCTTATTCAGTGGATGCTATGTAGCAGCTAGTTCATAAAAGACTTGTGGCTGTCTTCTGAACAAACTTGCCTACCCTCATGACACAGGAGCAAACACAGACACAGCCATGAAACAGCCGTGCTTGCATGGACTGATGAACAGGCCCCCATCAGGATCCATGTTCAGCTCTTTGGTACACGTAATAGAGGAGTCATCAGATTCACCGAGGCTGTGATCCTACACACACTGCCTAGAAAGTAAGTCCCACTGAACACAAAGAATTTATATCAAGTGTTAGTCCCACTCCTTTCAGTCGGTCCACTCTAAATAGAACCAACATTGGATGTAACCTACGAGTCCTTCTCCTGAGCATAAGGTTGCATTGATAAAGAACCTGACTTCAGTTCTAAATGACCCCTAAAGCACAGTACATGAAAGTAAGCCCTGCTAGACATAAAGTAAGTCCTCTTATGAGTCAAAGCAGATACGCTTCCACAAATCTGAGGCTTCACAAGAACAAATTCACCCTATTTCTGGATACTGGATTACAACTGCAATGGGATGAATCCATCCCATTCATATCCATGCTTTCTTGGAAGTCAGTTCCTTTGAGGGCAGTGAGATTAATTCCAAGTGTTGTTTGAACCCTTAACACAACAACAAATGCTCCTATTTAGAAGTATCACCCATTTAAAGACTGGTAAACCTGAGCATACTAACAAGGTCTAACAAGGTGGGTAAATCCTGCTCTGAAAAACAGTGGAGGCTTTTTTTCTGAGAAAACATGCATAGGATCAGGTTGAACCACAGACATAGTAATGATCAGGCTGTTTACACATTCAGGGAAAATACACTCCTCTCCTTCCAGAAGGCATCAGGATGTAATTTTAAATAGAATATTGTATATTGTAAATACATTAGAGGACAAAGGAAAGGGCTGACAGCTCTTGATTGTATTTCAGGGACAGCAAGAACAGTCTGTTCCACCCAAAACACTCACAGAGCAAACAAAACAAGTTGTTCTAAGTTTGGTGCCATTGTAAAAACGGTGCCAGAAACTGCCATTATACTTGCCTGCTGGAAAGGCATCCGCAAAGCACCAACATTCACATAGGGAGCAACTCTGCATGCTTCGAATTGGCTGGCTGCTCCTATAAGGACCCCTGAAAGAGGATTTGAACAGGTGAGGATTAGAACAGAAATGGAGCAAAACTGCAGGGCAAGACTGAGCATAGAAATGGAGCAAAAAATACAGGGCAGACTTCATTATTGTGTGTTTGTGTTTTGTTTTATTTTGCCCACTATCCCTTTTGCACAGCTGTTTACAATGCACTACAATGCATCATGTTTTCTCTGAAGCCAGTCGCATTATATTCAATGGGACTTATTCCAGGGTGACATGCAAAGGATCACAGAGTCAGACAGGACAACAGTCTGTAAGTTTTAGCTTTTGGCCTAACCAAAATAAAGCCCCAAATGCCTAGACTTTAAGGGGAATGTTTTCATGCACAGTTCTCCATTTTCCACATACCTTTATGCAGCTGATTTTCTTGCTTTCTACATTTAGCTCTTCTGTTCTGAAACCATACCTAGGCAGTCAGAGGAAAGGGGGGACAAGCTCAGTATAAAGCCACATCTATATATACACACTCAGTGCCATCATTATACATATTACCAGTAAACGAAACTTGTCCATAAGCAGGGGTATTTGTTTCTTTCTGGCTGCTTGCAGAAGCCAGCAGCCACAGCATAAAATCCTACCACCCCTCATGCTATAGGGCAGCCTCTGTTCGGATATAAACTTTGTGCCCCAAGTTTCTATTCTCAGATTACAATTCTATGCATTGTTTGCCTAGGAGTAAATCCCACAAGGTTCAGTAAGGTTTATTTCTGAGTAGGCAAGCATAGGATTGTTACAAAGGGATGAGCTTTTCAGAGTTACCTCGTCATCCAGATAATCTAGCCCTGCTACCCAGATTTGGGTTTTCTGTGTGCATTGGAAGCCCATTAAACATTTCAAACAGACACTTCTCCCCCCCCCCCAATGCCCACTGTTTCTAAGAGGAAACAAATTTATCACTTTCAGGACTTTCTGTTAACCCACATGGGAGGAGTAGGTATGTGGTCAATCCTATGTAGAGTAGACCCTTAAGAGTGCATGGGACTTAATTTAGGCTAATATTAGATTCTACCCCTTGTGGCAGCCCTTTGACAATCCTCCAAAGAGTACCTCAGAAAAGTACAATTCTCAGTCCCAGTTTCTAGGGGGGAAAGTGTTAAAGTTCCCCTTTCAAAGTTTTCTAGTAATAAGAATTAGCTGGGTGTGTTGTGCACTGGCTTTCAAATTCTCTAGTTGCTCGGCAATAGATTAATTTCTGAGCTGCACGCAGTCTCCTGGTTTGAGAACAAGTCTCATTTAGTTTAACTGGGAGTCCTGCACTGAACATGGGGTTCGATCCATTGGCCTTCTGGTCCCTTCCAGCACTACTATTCTATGGTTTTCAGACGTTTCTAGTAATCAGGTTATTCAGATTACACATCTCCCGCATTTCAAGTTCTTAGCTCATCTAGAACTAGTACTCTAAATCTCTCTTCTCACACACTAGTAAGTGAAGCAGTAATTCTGTGCATATTCATATACAATACCAACCCAACGTGCTCAATCTCTCTCTAGAAATCTGGGTCCAAAACAAATCTACTTGAAAATTATTGTGTCAATAGTCTTTCTATCTTTCCCTATTCAGTAGCCCTTCAGGTTTTAAACCTAAATATAGATGCTCCTGAGAATAAGCATATTTATTGAGAAATCAGTCATACTTTAACTAAAAACATATATTGGAGTAAGTTTGCAGCCTCACTTAGAAGCAATTATCAATAATGCTCAGTTAAGAGTAAGCACCATTGACCTGGGTGCAACTTATTTATTGAGCCAACATATATAGGATTGCAGGAATTTAATAATTTCCATTCGAAATCAAGGGAAGGTAGGAGAACTGAATTTTGGCTTGATTGCTCCAGATTTTGACCTGACTGGAAATCTGGTGATTATACCAATCCTTAACTGTATTTATGGAAATAAAAGCTTGTTCCAGAGCAGTCTTATCTTTTATTTTAAACTCAGTAGGAATACACAGTTGTCTGTCTCATTTTGTCAGAAATAGATTCCAGCAAGAATATTTAAAACTGGGCTAACTTGCAAGGAAGGCACCTATACTGGACAGAAAATGTCTAAACTTAGCTTAAGCTCCACTTAGAATTGCTCCAGACTTAAGACAGGGACTGTTCTCTAGAAGATGGACAGTTGCTGCCTGTTCTACTTCTTGCTCAATTACTTTCTCTAGCCTGTTTCATCTTTTGCGATTCAATCCCCCAAAGGCACCCCCACCCACCAACCTCTGGGTGTTATCTAATACTAAAACTTGTGATAAAGGGATTTAGATGTTTGCACAATAAAACCCAAGAAGAATGTGCTCATTAAAAGCCTGTAATATTAATTAGCTTTATCTTCAAGAAAAACGAAACACCAAAGCGTTTAATGACTCACTTTTGGGGGGTAATTACTGTCATAAAAGCTTTACTACAAAGAAGTTGAGAAATTCTCTTTTCCTCTGTGCAGTGGAGTGTAACACAGAAGCAGAATAATTGTCTCATTATTATGATAATCTAATTTTCTCCCATAGAAAAAAGAAAGCAAGCTGCACAACAGGCAAGATGATACTTTGGCGATTGAAAGTGGGGAAAAGTTTAAGAGCAGTGACAAAAGTTGGGCCCATTCACCTCTGAAGAAAGGTGGTTAAAACTTTTGCAGAGGGTACATTTGGGTAGACCCGATCCTATGCATGGTCATCATCACTGCATTCATTAGGATACTAGATATCACTACCCTCAAAGGGACTCTCATCCCAATAAACCAGCAAGGCTCTGGCAGTTAACCTCATTTATTTCAGTGGTGGCTTTTTACATTTCTGTCACTGAAATCAGTGGGAGTTAAAAATTCTTTAAGGTAACTAGAGTACCCTGATTTTTTTATTTTTAGTTTTTGAGGGGAGGAGGGAGGGGAGAGAGACCTGTTTTCCATCTCAAAGGTTCTACAGAGAGGCTCTGATAGAATAGAACTCTAATTGGGATTTTATTTTAAAATTAATACAGTGAGCACTGCAAACTAACAGCTACAGACACAGATCTCATAATTTTCCACATTTACTCACTCCAGTCCTAAGCTTACTGAGATTTATTGCAATAGAGGTTTTTTTTCTATCGATATAGACATGTAGCCCAGTCCTATGAATCTTGATTGGGGTGTAAACAGCCTTGCTGTGTCCAGTGGGACTTGCAAGGAGGTGAATTAGAATCACAGACCACAGGCAGGCATAGTCCTTTCCATGTTTAGAAAGAAAAACAATTCCTACGACTCCCAGCATTCCCCAGCTAGCAAACTGTCTGGAGAATGCTGGGAATTGCAAGAGCTTTTTTACTGTTTAAAAATAAAAACTGCAGTAAGGTTGCAATCCCAGCCAGATTTTCCTCTCAGCCCCTTGAGGAAAGAGAGCCAAACATCTCAGCAAACCTGCCGGGGTTGTGTTCCATGGCTGCAGTCTTCCCTACATGCAAGTGCCATCCAGTCTAATAGGTCTTGCTTCCAGATTAATTCCTGTAGGGCTGTGCAGGTTTACTGAGGAAACGGGCAGAAAAGCAAGCTGTTCAGACTGCATTCCTAAACATGCTTACTCAGGCATAAGTTGCACCAAAATCAATGGTATTTACTTCCTTGAGTAAACGCAGTTAGGAAGGGATTAGATGGTTCAGGTTTTAGCCACAAGCTTTCCCCGAATGACTTCCAGGCTTCCTTGCACCATCTGCCAACGAGAGCCAGGAAGCAAAGTTTAAAACCAAATCACAAGTGAAGCATTTTGCAGGGCCAGTTGAAAGCAGCCAGAGTGTAATCTATGCAAATCTCTAAAAGTTATTCTATATGGATTATACTGGGCACTGGTTATTCTTTTGTTTGGCCAGCAAACCTCCCTCCATAGGAATCACCGCCCTTTAATTTTTCCTCCTTTCTTTCCACAGACCAGTTCAGGAACTAAGTATTGTGATGTTCAGGCGTCCATGTGTGTGCTCTGAGTAGCCAGCCTTAAAAGGTGGAGACAAATAGAAAAGCAGAGAGGAGTAAAAAGGAGGTCTCTTTTTCTCCAAGCTGTGGTGTCTTTCAAATATACTAGCTCCCCCCTCCGGTTTTTTCTTTTTTATTCCCCCCCACCCGCCAAAGTGACAGTTCAGTTCCTGCCTTTATCCGATTACAAGATACAGAGAAAGCCCGTAAGGACGGGAGCCCTGTTTTGTGCAGATGGCAGCCAACGAGCACAAAGATGGAGGGGGAAGTATCTATTACAAGCAAGGACTATGCTAGCAGCTGCAGATGTTTGGGGGCCTAAAACTGCTCCATGTGTTCACACAAAGAAGGCCCCCTTTTCCACAGAAACAGCGCTGGGATACATTTGCCAAGCGGCCTGGCCTCTGGCTAGCGGGCTTCTTTCTGGATAAAATTCTCTCTCTCTCTCTCTCTCCCCTCCTCTTTGCTTCCCTTAGGTGAAACTCCAGAGGCAGAGGACAGAGCTGTTCAGCTGACGGCCACCTTGACAAGCCTTTGGAATTGAAGCCTGAAAGATCCCTAGATATATCTGGAATGTGCAGAGGGGGTGGGGGAGATGTTCTCCCTTGAAATCCAACTGCTCTAGCCAAGCCGGGCTCCATGTATCTGTGCCTTCGCCTTGCCTTTCTCTGTTCCCTTGAGATCTTTTTAATTACTTCCCCTTTTAGAGGAGAAAATGGACTGTAAATGTGTACACTTTAGGAACTCCCAATTTCGTTTATTAGTTAGCCTCTCTATAAAGTTAATTCATACATCCATCTGTCTATATTCTCTCTCTCTTTAACTGAGCTTGGATCAATGCTTTAAAAAGAGACATGCTGAACTGTAGACATACATTCTACAGTACTAACCCATGCGTGTGATATTTATATATGGAAAAAAACTTTACTAGAAACATGAAGAAGCCAAAAATGTAGAAACTGGATCATAGCAAAGAATGGCCAGACACATTTATACACAGATTTTCAGTACCATTCAGTTTAACCACTGTGACAGAGTGGTTAGGGTGTTGGACTGGGACCTGGGAGATGCAGGTTCGAGTCCCCACTCACCCACGAAGCCCACTGGGTGACTTTGGGCCAGCCAGACTTCCCTCACAGGATTGTAGTTGTGAGGATAAAATGGAGAGGAGGAGGACAACCTTATAAGCCACCAAGAGTGGGTATAAATGCAATGTAAAATAATAGGACAGCTTCCCTCAGCTTGTTTTTTCCCCACTGTTCCAACCGGAGATCATTGCAATATAAAATATAAGAGACCTTGATTGATAATGATGACAGATACAAGAAAAGTGGAGAACCAGAAGAAACTGAGCATGCAGTAGACATGGCTGGTCATGGGGGAATCTATTGAAACAAACTATGCACAACTTGTTCGGACAACAACTGACAGCAAAACAACCAAGAAGTAACTTACCCTGCCTCCTACTAAAACACATTTAGGATCAGGTCAAAAGAGTGCAAGCGTTTCAGAAATCGTTTACTTCCGACTAAGAGTCGACCCCCCCCCGCCCCATCTTTCATTGCCACTTGTTTCGCAAGAGGAGGCTTCCAGGAGGACGGTCTCGGTCGGATCCGCATGTCCGCACGCCCAGCGCAGCCGAGAGGGCATTGCCCCTTCTGGGACGCGCCTGCTGGCCAGGAGGCAGCTCCTCCGCGACTGACGCCCAAGGCGTCCGCGCTCCGCGCTCCGAGGAATGGCTCCGGAAGGGGCCGGGCGCGTCCGCTCCCCGGGGCGGGGGGCCGGGCGGGCTTGCGCCCGCGGCCGCCTCGCCCCCGCCTCGCCCCCCCCCCCCCCGCCGGCGGAGCCTTGCGCACCTGCACCCGGGCCTCGGACAGCCCCAGCCGCTGGCTGAGCTCTTCCCTCATGAACGCGTCCGGGTAGTGGGTCTCGTCGAAGAGGCGCTCCAGCTCGTTCAGCTGCTCCAGCGTGAAGTTGGTGCGGCTCCTCCGCTGCTTGATCTTCGTCTGCCCTTCGTCTTCCATCACTTTGGCATCTTCTTTGCGCTCTTTCAGGTCTGGGGAAACTGGACAAGGAGAGGGCAGAGTCAGGCGCCGCGGGCCAGGGCCAGGGCCAGGCCGGGCGCGGGCGCCTCGCGTCGCCCTGGGCCGGCGTCTGCTCCGGGGCTCCCGCCTGCGCGTCCCTTAAGTCGGGGCGGGCGGGCGCGGAGGGGGCCCGGATCGATGGCGCGCAAAGGTCACCCTCCCGGCAGCGGCGGGGCCGAGGGACGGCGCTGCCGGGCGCGGCTGGAGGCCCGCCTGCAGCGCCCGCACGCTTGCGCCACCCGAGCCGAGGCGGGCAGCCGGGCGTCCTTGGGTTGCGCCGGCCCGGCACCCAAGGTTCAAGCGAGGCCCGCGGATTCCAGGTGAACTCCAGATCCGACCCGAAGCGCGCCGACTAGGGCGGAAGCCCCCCTGGACGCCGCGAGGCTTCCTTCTGAAGAAACACGCGCGGGATCGTGGCGGGGGGCGCGATCCCAGGCATGCTTACTCAGGAGCAAGCCCCGTCCCGCTGAGTTCCAGGATGGCATGCGAGGGCAGCCCTGCCTGGCGCAGAGCAGCTGAAAAGATGCGAATCACTACTTGGACTAACTTTGGATGCGACCCCCACAACTGGACCCGAAACCCGAGTCCGTCATCTGGAAGCCCGCGGAATTGCCTTGCTCTTCCTTTTTCTGTTTATTTCCCCAAGAATGCACCCTGATTTTCAGAGGGTCCAACATCTTGCTCAGTCTAACTGATAAACCTGATTCGGAGGGTGCTGCAGTTTCAGAGCTGGCCCGCCCGCTTGATCCGAAGCGGGTCCGTTGACACTGGTTGGCTCTCTCTGGCCATAGTCCCCAAGTACTTCTCAGAAAAGGCCGCGTCTGTCATTTCTTTAAGTTTTAATCTCCAACACCTCAGCTAAAGCTGCGCAGGGTCGCCTCTCCTTCCGGCCAGAGGCTGGCGCTTTGGCTTTGACCGCAGTCGTTTGATTTAGGAGAAAAGGGCTCTCAAAGCAGCGTTTGCTCCACCTGTGTTTGCTTTTCGGGGGGGGGAGGGGTGCAGTTGAAAGCAGCAGAGGTGCCCTAAGTAATTCAGGGTCATCTCATGGTGGTGGGTGGGGGGGCGTCCTGACCTTGGGACCCCCTTCTGCCGGCCTCCCCCCAGGATGGGAAGGCTCTACCCGTTCCTTGGAGATGGGGCGCAGCCCAAGTCCTCCCCGCTTGTAAACGCTTTGACGAAACGGCACGCAGAAAGTGGGGGGAGCCTGCAGCGGCTGCCCCCTTCCACTTCGCCCTGACATTCACGCCAGGGGCTGCGCGACCCCCTCGGCCTTCAGCTCGGACCTTTCCGGGATCACAGCAGCAGGTGCGGGGGGGGGGTCGACAGGAGCGATGGGCACCGGCCTGTCCCTAGTTGTGGGGAGGGGGAAATCTCTTGACCTCATGCGCCAAGGCTGCAATCCTAGCACGGTTACCAGAAGCCGGTCCCACTGGGCACAGCGGGGCTTGCTTCCGAGTAGTACACGGGCATCGAATTACGTGGTAGGAGGCGCAGACGGCTCTGGCAGCGGTGGGAGTATCCGAACGACCGATCCTGAACCCCTTTTTGCAACGGGGGTTCACCTGTTTTGTGGACGCACGAGTGGGACACTTCCACCCGTTACTTCGCCGCTCCCTGCCGAAATGGCTGCTGCAGACCCGCCGAGGCAGAGACCCCGCAGCCTATATTCCCCCGATAAGGGGCCTGTCCGTCGGTTATTGCTGGGACTGTGCCGGCCTGAATCGCTCCACCTCCAGCAAGGACCATCCAAGTCTCACCCTCCCGTTCCCAACACACACGCCTAACCTCAGATACCAGGCCCCGGTTTGCCTCGCGACGTGTAAACGTGGCGGAGTGACGCCGTTCGTTCACACCGCGGGGGTTTCCTAATCTTCCTACCGGGACCCCCCCCCCTTTCCTTTCCCCAAATATATTTGCTCATGGCCACGCCGAAGTTTGTTTATGGCCATTGCCTTTCTCTTTAATCATAGGCTGGATTTGTTTATAAAAGCCTTTCCGGATGATTTTTCTGTATGGTGGGGAGTTGGAGAGCGCTACTTTCTTTGAACAAAAGAGCTGCAATCTTCCCCCGCCACGGGAATAGGGCATCCGCATCTCAACCCACACTCAGATATTCAAATATAATAGTGGAAAGGCACGGGGCTCTTTGGATAAGCAAATAAGACAAGAGATTTCGCAGAGCCTTTTTCACGTATTTATCTTCCCTACCTCCAGTTTCTTCCCTTTTTCATCTCCTTGCTACACCTCAACGGAAACACAAATCTTAGAGTATAAGAAAATCGAGTTCTAAAGCAGCAACACCTTGTTTTGATTTCAGAAGGGCTTTTAGATATGCCACTAACATTTGTAAGAATGCCTTATGTCGCTTTAAAAAAATCGATGTATCGCAAAGCTTCAGTGCTGCTAAGATGCTGAAGATATAAGTTATTGTAAGTTATCTAAACGCAATTGAAAAAATGTAAAAGATAATCTTCCTACTTTTAGTGAGCACAATAGTTGATATTTCCATTCATAAATAGCGGGCGCTACTTTTCAAACTTTGCATAATATTTAAGAGATTTTCAAGCTGCCTTAAACATAGATCGCTATTTAATTTCTAATTTCTTACCAGTATAAAATCATCCTCTATTTACATTGTAAATGGGGAGAGATCACGTGGTAGAGGGAAATTAATTATCTGCATTAAATTTTCTGATAGATAGATCTCGGAATTACATATTGTTTTGGAATAACTGGTGGAGAAAAAGTCAACACAAGTTAACGGATGTAGATCGGACCAGGATCCACCCCAGGAACAGTACTTACGGGAAAGACAGACAGACCTTGGAACGCATTGTTCCGCATCCAAAAAACCTGTCGTTTCCAGAGCAGCCAAACGCAAATCCTTGCCCTGACTATGTCAATCTTGTTTGCACGAGGGGAAATATCCAGGGAGAGAGCGAGAAAGCGGCGCACGCCTTGCCTACCCAACGGGGCCAGTGCCTTATCTCCGCCAGGGCGAGGGAAGGGACCCACCCACCCTCCCCAACCCCCCGGATCCTGTCCCTAAAATACGTGTCAGAGCTGCTCAGATAATCGCCGGCGATCTGGACGGTACCGCGCCTTTCTTATTTGGGAAACTCTTTGGCACGGCCGGAGGCAGGCAGACCGACGTCCTCCTTTCCCTTGGGCTGTCCCTCTTCCCCGAGTGGGGAAGCTCGGCCGCCGCATCCAGCCGCGGGAGCCCCGCTGCCCGCCGCGCCTCCATTCATTCTCCGGCAAGTTTCCTCCTGCCGGCGCGGCGTGTTTTCGCCGTGGCGCGGAGCAAAGGCGCCGCGCCCCCCCCCGCCCGCCCGCCCGCCGCCCCAGGGCGCTGCCCCTCCAGCCGCCGCCGCTCCCCGAGGCGGGCGCGTTACCTTCGCTGAGTTTGGGGGTGCCCGCGTCCCTGGTCCTGTCCACGGCGCCCATGGCCAGCTCTCGGACCGGCGATCGGCCGCCGCCGCCGCCGCCTCCGCCGCCGCCTCCGCCGCCGCCGCCGCCTCCAGGCCCCCGGGCCGCCGGGCTGTTGCTCTCCTCCCGCCCGGGCTCGCTGGAGCTCCCGGACTCCTTGGCCGCCCTGACAGGTCCGCTCTCCAGCACCTCCCTGTACGTGATGAGCTCCTTTTTCTCTTTCACTTTCTGATCAAACGACTTGGAAACAAAAGCGGTAAGTTCTTCCATCGCCGGCGTTTCTCTGGGCTCTTTTTTTTCTCCCCCTCGCTCGCCTCCTCTGGCTCTTCCAAGCCCCCCAATAAACACATCAAGGGGGTAGGGAGGAGGAAGAGGAGGGGTAGGAGGAAAAAAGGGGGGAGGGTGTGGGTAGGGGGGAGGAAAGGCGGGAGGGAGGGAGAAGCCGCAGAGGGGCTGGAGAGTTAAATGGGAGCTGATGTTTCCCAACTGGAGCGCGCTTGTTAAACGTGAAGATCTTTGACAATTCTCCCCGCTAAGAGTTCAGATCTGATAGGGCTCTCGCTATTGAAGTCCCCACTATTTATACTTTGCGAAGCCTGCCCCTTGTTCGGAGCAAATTACCTCCCCTTGGAACTGTGAATGAGCCCCCTTCTCCTGGAGCAGTCCAGCAGCACCACCAAGGAGAAAAGGAGCCAAACTGGGAGAGGAGGAGGAGGAGGAGGGGAAAGGGGGGGGGAGAAGAGTCCTCCTGCTTCCAGCCCACCCACCCCCCTTCTTCCAGATCCAGCGGCCAGGGGGTTCTCTCGGCCATTAATCCAGGATTGACAAGAATCCCTAATTAATTTAATTAGGCGTGGATCTTGCGCTAGTGTCCTGAGTTAGTTAAACATGGGGGGAGGGGGCCGGATCTGCAGGGGAGGGGCTAAAACGAAAATGACAAGGCGGCAGCGCGCTTGCAGGGGAGGAGAGCGCTGCCTCCAAACGCCTCATTTGCCCGCACTCGGGACTGGCTGCGAGGGCGCTGCCGCGGAGCCCGCGCCGTCCCCGGGAACCCGGCGGCCGCGGAGGCCGGCGCTCCCTCCGATCGGCCCGCCGAACAAAAGCCGCCACATCCACGGGCCTTCGAGGGCAGGGAACGGGCGAGGGGGGCTTGCTCTGCTCAGGCGCTGCCCCACCGGCGCGGACGGCGAGGGCCGTTGAACGGAACGGATCAGCCTTCCTGCCCGGGTGCCGACTGGGAGCGCAGCCTGCTCTGAATAGTTCAGAGTCACTCGGAGTCGCGGCAGGGGGGGAAAGGGGGAACTCCATCCCACGGTTCCTAAAAATGCGTGCGCTTGTTTCCCGGGGACTGCCCCCACCCCCACCCCCACCCCCACCCCACCCCCTCTCTGTCACTTGCACTGAATTCAGTTGAACTTTCTTCCGAGTAATTTTGCCTAGGGTTGACCAGTTTCTTTGATAACTCCTACCTGCCGGTGCACTAGGGACCCCTCTCCAAATCCAGGGAAATTGTGCGCTAAAGCTGCTGGGCCTTTCCACGTTTCCACTGCTCTGTTGCTTTCTTCTATGGGGCTTTCTAGTAAAGAATTCCAGACGCTGTTTCTCTGTCTTTGTACTTAAGAATTCAATGACTTTAGTGAAAATGAATTAGACACCCAAATATCCAAGACTGGAAAGATATGTCAGATTTTCTGGATCTATACAGGGACAATCCTCAATGTGTTGGTACAAAATCTGAATAGCTTCTTTTCCACAGATTGAGCAACAGTCTAGTCATAGGGTGACACATCATGCACATTTAACTGAAAGTGTCCCATTGAACTTTGGACACTTCTGTTGTAAGAAAATATGTATAGGAGTGTAAAGTACATTTAGAAGTTTGTCCCACTGCTTTTGACAGCACTTCCTCCCTTCCCCCAAAAGCCTGGGCTGTACTTACAATTTTAAGTGCGGTTTCTGGGAAAGAAATCTTGAGGAACTGAGTGAGACTTATTCAGAATAAACATGATTATGGTCATACTACACACTGTCCTTAAAAATTACCTTGTTTTTACATTTTATCACTTGGTAAATGAGGGTATAAGTTCAGCTTTGATTTAGAATATTTATTACTAAGTACTTTCCTTTCTTCCCCATTTAATCTCATTATGTTCGGGTGTTTAAAACTGACAAATTAATTAGGATCCTAAGTCTACACCTTGGACAGAATGATTCAGAGCTGTTTAACCCTGGCTTAGGTATTGATTTGAAAAGAAACAAGCACATCTTCCCCAAGATTTTACAGAAAAAATCGTGTTATTGCTGTGTGGAGTTATAGTATATGAACTTTAGTATTAAAGACAAAATGCAAAAATGAACTTTCGAAATAATCTGTAGACAAATATAGTATGTCTCTCAAATTAAGCTGGTTAGTATTCAGATTTAACACAGTGAAACACTAAAGCATTGGACTCCAGGCAAACGACAGAATTATCCTTATTGTGCTTTGTTGATGGGGAAGAAATGACTTACTACTGTACAGGAAAAAGAAACTCACAGAATTGACAAAGTAAATAGCAAACAAAAGTCTTAATAGCAGGATCCTAAAGGTATAATTTAGGAATAAGCCCCTCTGAGTTCAATGAAATCTTTAAAGCTGGAGACACTAATCAGGAATTTTATTGGGTCTCTCTTTAAATTGTATAACTCAGTTTTATTCACGATTCTTAGAACCCTCCTCTCTCCTGCAGTTTCATTTGAGGCTTCCATCTATATACCTAAGAGAAATCAGTATTTTTAAATATGTATATACAAAGTTCGAGGTAATGTGAATGTTACCTATGCAATTCGTTTAGAGGATAGAAGGAAATGGTTTCTTTTTTCTCAGCATAAACACACATATTAATGTTCTTTGTGTGTTTCCAGCATTACTCCTGTTACTTAGAACATTATTCCCACTGTGTCTGAGGGAAAGTGCAGTTTTGGGAAAGTCTGCATAGAGTTGCAACCTATTTGGCATACACCTGAATTAGATATATTATTTTAGTATATTTATAACTAGCTACTAGTTTCAACTGTTATTGAAAAGCAAATGTTTCCCCTCCATTCTGGTCAAATACAGGCATGAGGTTCAAGAAATTACGGTCTCACTATTAACTACTGGTACAAACAGTAGGGTTGTTCTCATATTAATGCACACCACACGGCGCATCGAGCAGAGTGTAAAGGCAATTATGCCTGGGATTGCTGTTGAAGTCTGGTAATGGATTTTACAAACTTTCTTTGTATCTGGAGGCATTAAATTTAAGCATGTCAGAAATACTAACATGAATGACATTTGCTTGTGGGACCAGAGTCTGATCACTCCTCGAAAAAACAAAATCATTGCCCTATTGAATAATATTTCAGGTTCCTATGAATCAAAGCATTCCTGTGGCACCGGGCAATTTAAAGACATAGACCATTCTTCCTGACGCATCACCTAAAGCAAACCGCAGCGACTTTACCCCGTCAGACAAAAGCGCCTCGTCTTTACAGCAAAGATAGGAAATTATTTTCTCAGACAGAAATAGAGGGAAAATGTCAATGTAGCAAGAATTCCTCGAAAGAGTGAGCTTCTTTAATTACTCTGGACTTAAATGAAAAACGATAAATTTTGTTCTTACCTCCTTCAACAGGGCTTCAAACCTCCCCTCCTCCCTCAACAATCAAAACCCTAAATAGTCTCAACTGGGAAACTAATTTGCACCGAACCTCAGAAAGCCCATCATTTCTAGGGAAAGAAAATTGCAGCGTTTTAAAAGCAATTTGCAGATAAATCATTGCAATTTTAATCACAGCGCACCTTATACAGACAGAACTCTGTGATTTATTCGGGTTTGTTTATTTTTTCGGGTGGGTAATAAAGGGGGAAGGAATAAAGAAAGGGCACGAATGGCATCATTCGTGCTTGTATTATATAAAACAGAAAAGAACCCTGCAAGAACTACTGATTACATTTGCTTGTTGTTTGTACTGCCCGTAATGGTTTAAAAAGGGGGAAAGGACGAGACTGTACACCAGGAAACAGCGAGAACACGG
This sequence comes from Varanus komodoensis, assembly GCF_004798865.1. Taxonomy (NCBI): domain Eukaryota; kingdom Metazoa; phylum Chordata; class Lepidosauria; order Squamata; family Varanidae; genus Varanus; species Varanus komodoensis. The sequence goes on along the minus strand of NW_025335727.1, from coordinate 14,318,069 downwards.
AGCGAGAACCGAGTAAGGCTGGCCTTCCAATCGATGGCTTCGGTACTCTATTGCCTGGCTGCGCCACTGGATGAGCTTCAGGATCGTTTAGTAAGGTCTGGCCAGCGTTCAGGAGGAGGAAGGCGCTGAGCTCAAACTACGGAAGCTCGGCGGCCCTTGGCGGGCTCGAGGCGTCTGGAGGTAAATGATCTCGCGGCGGAGGCTCGGGGTTGCCGCGGCTGCCCGTGTCCCGGTGCTCGCTGGGCCGAGAATCAACAGCCAGGGGGCTCGGGTGGGGCCTATGACTGACGACGAGGACGGCGTGGGATTGAACCAGGCCCGGGAGCTTTCCCTCAGTGGCCTCTTTGCTATGCAGGGGACCCGCGCTTCTTGGCACCGTGGGTTTCTGTGAAGGGAGGGCGACCCTCACGCCTTGCCCGTGTTCACCAGCATTGCCTGCGTTTGAAGGAAGCGTGGAAAATCCTTCCCCGTGGTTTGGGCCTCTGTAGCGGTTATATGTCTCCGCGGCCCGCGTTAGTGACTCACTGCTTCTCTTATCTCTAACGAGGAATCCCTGGTCTCTCTTGAGGTCTCTTTCCTTAGAGTTGTTGGACTGGTACAGTCGCTGGGCACTGCTGCCCAAAAGAGAATTGTGTCGTTTCTTTTGCCCCTCAGGGATGAAGGGAGGGGAAAACTCGCCTCTAGCGAGAATTCCTTCTCTACGCAACTTCCAAAGAAGTGTGGGCTTTAAGTTTCGAGGACCTTTGGGCTGACATCATCAGTGAAACCCCTCCCCTGGTAATTCTACTTTCTTACCGCCATAGCCACCAAAGGCGACTATTACAGTTTGTCTCTCTCCTTTATTACTGCTGTTTGCTTCCTTGCTTGACAGCCAGAGACTGCCCAAAGAGCCTTTCTGGCTAATGGGGTGGGATATAGATCAAATAAATAAATAAATGGCAGACTGCAGTGATGTTTTTCATTATTCATTTCATTTCTGTACTATCTCACTGCAAAAGTTCTCTGAGCAGTGCACAGCAATTCATCTACTTACAATGATGAAGAGGTGAAACATTTTCAGTTTTTCTCTTAAGTAGAACCCTGCTGGGGTAGGACTTGCCTGGCAGGTAGCCAATCATGCTTGCTCTTGGTGTCAGTCCTGTTTTAAAAGATCTTGTGTGTTCTTTTGCTTGCTTTTACAGTATGGCAAATTTAACCCTGAAACATCTAAAGACTTGTAAAACCCCGAAGTGGGTGTTTTCTCTGAGGGAGGGAGAATACTCTCCTATGCTGTACTTACACAGTTTGCTCAGCAGGTCGTTTTCCATGCAAAAGTTGTATTATATCCCAATCTCCCAGCTTTGCTTGTTAGTTAGCATATTTGTTAGCTATCGCTTGGGTGATCATTTGTCTCCCGCTGTTTTGCAAGAGGCCTGGCCCTATGAGTAAGCAGAATGAGGCAGTTGGTTTTTTTTTGTTTTTTGTTTTTTTGTTTTTTTTATTTCCAATCATATGGCAAGCTGCTTGTGAGTTTTCTGTTTTATATGTCAAAATAACTTTGTTGGCTTTGGGTACTTTGCACCTTATCTTGGGTTAGGCAAACATTTGCTGTTTTGCCTCAGAATCAGTGTCTTGGGCTGGCTTTGGTGGTGGCAAATGGTTTGGACTGGCATGGTTCAGATCTAAGGTCTGAGATAGTGCCTGTTCATATTCAACCCTTTTTTATGTAGTGAGTCAGGGAGCATTGTAAGGAAGAGGCAAACAGCAGTGCAGGCCTTACTTTTTATTATTCAACCAAGCCCTTGTGCTGTTCTTGGACAACACAATCCTGTATGTATTCACTTAGGAGTATCTTAAGTTGAATTCAGTGGTTCTTCCCCAAGTCAGTATATATAAGTGGTTTACTGCCTGAACAAAGAGAAATTGTCACAAGTCCTATGTATAAGCACTGTGAAGGGACCCAAGAAGTAGTTAATCGGGTTTTGTATCCTGTTCTAGTTTTTAATGCCTCTCCATGTTTTTATAATGTTCATTCTGATCTCTCTTGAAAATAAATGAATATTTATTTAAAGCAGTTTTACCCCATGCATTAGCTAAAAAAATTATTTGAGTGACTAACAAAAGATTAGCTGTCAGACAGTCCATGCCCTGAGGCCTATGGTCTGAAAAACAAGACACATAAAAGAGAAGTGGTCATTGAGAATACTGGATACCAGAAGCTGGTAGTGAGGAAAGTTCAGGTACCAGTTATTAACTTTAAAGTTATATTAAACAACTAGTTGGAAACAGGTTTGGTAGCCTGATACACCCTGTACTGTCACCATAAACAGTCATAAAAGAGGAATTTTGATTAATGTTAATTATGGTTTATCTAAACAAACTTGACCAGAGTTTGAAGTCTCATTGGGATACACTATAGTTAAAGCTAGCTACAATTTTCCTGGTTCAGACGTAACAATAACTATACTCAATTTAAATTCAGAAGCAAATGCTTCCAAACTTCTCCTTGCAGTTGAGCTGGTGGGTAGTGTGCAGACTTAAGGGTCACAGGTTTCATTTCCATTGTGCTAAACAATGATTCAAATGTAGGGTTGGAAACCCCTTATCCTCCCAAGGGCTACATTTCCTCAGAAATAATCTGGAGGCCATATGCCATTGGTGGGGTGGCTTCATTCACTCACATACTCTCATCTCCACATGTACCTATCCATTTCCTTACCTTCTTCCAACATGGCAAAAGAGCTCTAATTGGTGCCATTGAAAGCTTTCCCTAAAACCCAGTTGCTACACAGAGATGAGCAGGATAAAGGAGATAGTAGACTGGATCAAGAGATACTGGAAAGTGTCTGTGTATGTAATATTAAGATAATTATTTTGGAATTAGGTAGCAAAATATTTAGTTCCAAGATAACCCTTATTTCATGTGCTCTTGTGGGAATATTTTTGTTCAGTCTATTTTACAGTATTATAATAGTGTAATCCTGTGTATGTGTTTTGTACCCACTTTAGCTACTTCTATTAGAAGTGGGTGAGATGTACATAACTCCCATGCATGTTTACTTTGGTGTCCCATAAGAGATTAAGTCCTATTATGTTCTGTGTGACTGAATCCTAGCAATAGGACTGCAATATGAGTGGTACTTACTTTTGCAAACATTTTTCTGTGTAGAGAACAGGATCCTTTTCTTCATTCTGCAAGTTCTTTTTCAGCTTCCCCATGATTCTCCTGTGTCTATGTCAGATACAGATATATTGTCTAACAAAGAAGTGTAGGTCCTGGCCTAGGAAAGCTTTTGTCAGTTTTATCATGATATGTTTGATCCATTTATTATATTCCACTTAAGGGCCTGTATTCCTGCATTCTTTGTGTACAGTGTTTGTAACATGATGTGCTTGAAGAAAACCTGTGGGGTGCAGCTTCTTACACATTGAATGAATATGCTCATGCCCACCCTTGAATAGAATGTTGTATAAATAATTTATGGTTTAAAAGTTCAATCCTGTTCATGTCTAGTAAGTCTTGTTGAATTGGATGGGATTTGCTCTTATGTGTGTATAGAATTGCAGTCTAAGTTCCAAACAACTAGAAAGGTAATTTGCATTTATTATATTACTTATGTACCCTGCCTTCTTTCTCATGCAAAGTGCCTAAGGTGGCTTACAAGGTTCTCCTCTTCTCTGTTTATTCCTTACAATAGTATCTCTGTAAGGTAGCTTAGGCTTAGTATGACTTGCCCAGCTAGTGAACTTCGTGGTTGAATGTAGACTAGAACTTGGATCTTAAAAGTCCTGGCCTAGCAGTCTAACCGATATGCCACACTGTAATGTAATAAGAAAATATTTGAAGTAATTTTTGAGGAACAAAAGGAAAACATGTATGAATTTGGTCTCGTTCACAAGTAGGAAAAGTGTGCACAATTACATTTTCAAGTAATTAGTTACCTAATGCTAGTATGCAGATAACAGGAAATCATTAACTGATTTAGGTCTAAATTGAAGACTAGCACATGGACAGTTATAGTACAACTATCTGTTGATACAATTGTACTTGATTTTGACAGTGTTTTTGCCTTTTTAAAAAACAGCTTGTTAAAATGGGTCGCCGTTCATCAGACACTGAAGAAGAGAACAGAAGCAGAAGAAAAAAGAAACCTCGAAGGAGGTCATCTTCAAGCAGTTCCTCTGATAGTAGAAGTTACAGTCGTAAGAAATCAAGAAGGAAGTCAAGATCGCGTTCTCGAGATCTCCAGTTTCGTTCACATTCATATGAAAAGAGGTAAACCAATTAACTTGTTTTGGTCTTTGAATGCAGACAAGCCTTCAAAAATGATAATGTGGGTGTAATTTATAGCTTGATGTTTGCTGTGATGAGGCAGTGGCATATACATTTAAAACACGAATGTCCAGCAGTGACGTAAAGAAGCAAAATATTTCCTTTGCTCTGGTGTTTATTGAGTGCTACTCTTCCAATCACATCTTTTCTGGACTGTGATAGTAGATGTCAGTTTTCTGGGAAATGTTTAATTTGAAAAGGTTCCAATGCAAATTAGATTAAATTGCATAGGGTCATTTGCATATGAAAAAATTTGGCCAGCATTGGAAAATTCTCTGTAAAGATCCAATTTAGAAAGTTAATTTTACTTGTATTTAGTAAACAAGAACATTTTAAAGAAATAACGCATGTTAATTTGTGGCCCAGAATATATCAAGTATTTGACCTGAAATGTTTGAGGAAAAAAATTGAGGACACTTAATGTGATGTAAATGTTACATTATGTAGAAATATTAACATAACACTTACAAAATGTAAAGACAGTAGCATGTACACCCTTTACATTGTTTACATTTTTGAAAAAACAAAGCTACTACATACTGTTGACACACTAATTCTAGCAAGTTAAAAAACTTTGCTTGATGTCTTTGCAACCATTCATCTTCTTTAGCAGAGTTCAGCTCTTTTCTGTTAAAGTAGCTGAGGCACCTTCTGTTTCATGGTCACTACTTAAGTTTTTTTTTTTTTTTAAGAACTTTCAGGTGCATACCATCTGACCTGCTGATTATTTTCAGTGTTTAATAAGCCAATAAATGCTCAGAACACGATCTACTAAGACTTGTCTACTTGATTTCTTGTGATGACTATTTTTTTCCAGGTTTTTAGGTGCCTTTCATGAAAAATTCAGTTTGTGTCTAGGTATCTTCTACAGTGAAGACAGGTGCAGGGAACACATGCAAGTTTTGCAGTGCCCTTGCTTTCTTTTAGAACACTTCTGTCTCCTTTGTCTTCTAGCAGTCCATTTACATCCCTAGCCAGTTTTTCTGGCTAATTATTCAGATGATCCTAATATTCCTTGCAAACTATTTCATACTGTCTTTCACTTTTTTCGCTACGTACATTTCTTTTGATAAAAGTTGTTACATTTTTTCTATTTGTTTGGGTAAGAGTTCCACTTTCTGCAAGAGTATATTCATATTGGTGTTCTCTTGGACATAGTTGTACCTTTCCTAATTTCCTGTTTACATTCCAGTTGAGCTTTTGTTTTTGTGGTTTTGAAAAAAATCCCCAAAGCTTTCTGGAGAGATTTGATCTTTGGGCTTCTTCTTCAAGGTCCATATAAGATAAATGATGAGGTTTTTCTTTTACACAATAGAAGATACAGGTTGTCTTTCCTCAGGTTAAGTTTTGACATATTTTTGATAATCTGTTGAGAAATTATGTTTTTACATCAAGGGAAGGCATCTTGTTGAGTGATAAATGGATATGCATCATCTTCAAGAAGACTGAGGCTTAATTTTTCACATGCAATAAATATATATACGGTTTTTATATAGCTGCTTCCAAGCCACTTACTGAACTTTCTGTGTGATATCCCTATTTGGTATTAGCTTATGAAATATTATAGTCTGTCCTTAAAATCAAGAAATTGGTTTAGAAAAAAATGAACAGAGAGGTTGCAGTAGTATTTACTTGTTATTGCTGTATTTACTTGTGAGAAATCACCAAAATATCAGTGGTTGGGATAAGGCTAGTTTTGGACTTCTGAAGGACTGAATTTGCCCTTCAGTCCTGTAGTTCTGTACTTATGCTCTACAGGTATTTTAAATGGTTGCTTCTTTTAGATTAATGTATTTCATATTGAGAGATAGATCAGTCTGATACTATTTAAGTTTGTATAGTCGGATAGCTTCATATGGAATGAAGTCAAGGTAGTTTTGCCTTCAGAAGTGAAAGCAATGCTTAAATATCAGTGAGATGGTGGGAACATGTAGGGAATCTGATTATGAAGTTGGATTACAGTTGAATGGGTGGGTTAATAACACCCCACCTTTCGTTCTGCACCAAGTCTGTCCATCTTCTTTGCTTTATGTGAACTCTGTTGTTGTCTATTGCCTGATCTATGCTTTTGCCTCAACTGCTGCTTTTCCTTTTTTCTTCATCCCTGTTCTAGTTGTGGTTCATCTTTCTGGCCTTGTTATTGGTGGACTAGAGATGGGTGAATGCTTGCATAATGAGATTGTTGTGCTTTGCTCAAAACTTTGGATAATATGTTCCTATTTTCCTAAGTCTTGTGCTGACACCTGGTTGTGTTTATAGATAGTAACTGTATATGTTGATACTTGTACATTCTTGTATCTGCTTTGGGGTTTCAAGTGTGGTGGTATTTGTAGCTTTCCTTGGTTGTTAGGCAGACTAATAGCTCTGAGGTGAGTGTAAATATCATAATAACAGTTCCTGATGTTACAATGGCATTTGTGGTCTACTAATATTGAACATAATTTCACTGATTTGGTTTTGTTAATTCCTTTGCAATCGGTTGTACGTGAAGATGGAAAACAGTATTCTCTTTGGGAAGTTCAGATAGGTTTAATCCTTCAGCATTTTTTCTTGTCATGTTTTTATTATTTACATATATCCCCTGAAGGGACATAGTGGGATAATATCAATTGCAATGCCCATATTATACAGATGACATGCAGCTTTATGAATATCTCTCTTATACTGCAGATATGACTATCTGACAGATAACACCAAGCTTGAGAGACCCTGAGGCTGGATGAGAACCAGCTGGTATATTTGAATCCAGAAAGATCTAAGTATTTGCTTTGAGGATTTGGCTAGCGCCTCTCTCTTGACCTCGATCTTGGAATATGCCCCTGGCTGTTAAAAAAAAATCTCAAGGTTATGATGGTTCTGGCTTATCTTTCAGGAATTAAATTACTGATAGAAGTAAATGTTTCATCTTCAGTTTAGTAAATAAATTCTACTCTTTCTCAAATGAGGACAAAGTGGTATTAAAACAGAATCAGCCATTAAGATCATCTTAAATTGTCATGTATAAGATCTTTTGTTAGCAGAGAATCTCCTGCTGGATCTAATTCCCACTTTCTGTGTTGATTGAAGAATCTTCAATTCAGATGTTGTATAAGTTTAGAATTTTTTCTAAAGCTGAACTCACATGATCGTGTACCTTTCAGTTTGGAAATGAAATGGGCTTGCCCAGATAAGTTACTCATAGATGGAACTGTGATTGAATTTCAGCATATCTACACATAAATGGAGAACAAAGAGGAATTCATGAGTTTCTGGCTTGGGTCTTTCTTGATATGTGTTGTTTTGGGGGTTAAATTTCTAAAAATGAATTTTAAATAAAGCATAAAGATTTTGCATGCAATATATTTGACTGGAAGGAAGTCTGAAGGGCAGGTTTCCTCCCAACCAATAGATTGACCTATGTTATAATGTGTGTAGGATTTTTATCTAGAACATTTTTGTTCAAGATAAACACCTGGCTTTGTCTCCCTTTTAACCTTTCATTCATAAAAGTTACAGAAGCATACTGTAGTCTATTGCACAAAATGGTTTAACCTAAACCAAAGCTTAACCATTGAATATAAAGTCTTAGCAATCCCCTTTGGGCATGAAAGCATAGAACAGGGTAGAGTTTGCCCTGGATCCCTTTTTGATTATGAGGCCATGCAGGACCTTTTTCTTCACATGCAATTCCTACTTTGTGGTCACATGAATATAGCACAATATATGTGGTGATAGAACTTAGTAAAGCACCACATACCAAAGCATGGTGCTGTAATTTCAGGAGAAGTAGAAATGTGAACGGTCACAGTTTAGCATTTGTGTTTAAAGCACAAGCCCATGTAATAATGCTAAAGCTGTGGAAGAAGTATTGAGTCATGTTGCCATTTTAGGTTTCTTTTTTGTTTTGAAGCCCAGAGACTGCACAGTTGCACACAAATGCAGATTTTAAGATGGAAAAAAGAGTGCAATTATTCAGTGATGTGGGTTTTCTGGAAAAAATAGAACTGGAAAATTTTATGGAAAAATTTCCAGTGCTCTAAATATTGTTATCTAATTAGCCATGTTTGGCTAATTTTACTCCTCAAACACCCTCAATAAGCACACAAAATATTTCATATTTGGTTAACAGAACGAAAACTATAATCCATGTCAATTGAATAAATATATCAAAAATTGTTCTAGTACAAAATATTTGTAGAAAATATTTTGAACTGAAATAGTTGCTTAGAGGGAAATTAAATTAATTCTATAATATAGTCTATAAGTTACATGCAAACACATTCAAAGCTTTATGGGGAAAGTATTTAATATGGATATTGTAAAAATTTAATGACAATAGCACACGCTTCCTTATACAGCAGGACCCCTATATCCATGTGGAGAGGTCCTAAGGGCCCCAGTGGATGCCTAAAAACACAGATATAGCCAACACTCTGTACCAGGGTAGCCGAACTGAAGTTCAGGAGCCACTTGTGGTTCTTTGAGCTTATTTTGCAGCTCATTCCTATGGACGTCCATTGGTGCCTGCTTGCCGCTGGCTGATGCTGCCTGCAGGCATCCACTTGCGGCTCTCAGATATCTGACATTTATCAAATGTGGCCCTTTCATTGAGCAAGTTTGGCCACCCCCTGTTATATATTCGACATATACATTTCTTTTATCACAATTTCTTACCATACATTTTAGCAATCTCAACATATGATTTTTTTTCTTTCCCTATTAAAACAAGAATTTTCACTTAAAGGAAGTACTTTACTACTTTTCTTTGGTACTTTATGGCATTTTAAGACTTCGCTTTGGCACTTTATGACTTCTCTTTCAGAGTGAGGTCAACTGTGGTTAAAAGAAAACGCAGTAACAACCCAGCAGATGTGGGGTCTTGCTGTATTTAACAAAAAAACCCCCCTATATCTGAATCACTCTTTAAAGAATATATACCCAAAGAGACCAAATAAAATATGCTTTATATCAACAATTTGTTTTTCTTTTGTTGAAATAAGTGTAGGACCTTCAGCTTTATTCACTTTCTGCACTACTTATCAGTTCCATTTCAAGTAGAGAAAAATCTGATTTAGAACAGTTATACTAAAATATGTATGTGGGGCTCTGGACACAGGCTGGAATCTGGGGTTGGTGGCTGCTATTGTACTCATGTCCCGATTTTGGGCAAATGTTGACCACAGTGGGAACAGAATGCTGTACTAGGTGGACCATTGGTCTAATTCAGCACAGATGTTTTTGCATTTTTAAGTGGAACAAATAGTGTTCACAGTTTCAGTTTCATTTTTTCAGTTATCAGTTAAGGGTTAGTGTACCATGTATAAGTTTTGTCCAGACCCAGCCAGGAGCTAACTGCATTCTGCACAAGAAGTGGTTGCCATGCCTTATTTTTCAGATCCCCCTTGGGTAGCTGAGCACTAGGGTTTGTCAGTGCTTGCCTTGTTAAGGGCGCGATCGGGGGAGATGGCCGAGATTGCGGTTGCGTTCATGCAGGAAAGATGGACGCAATCATGGGCGAGCTCATGCAGGAAAGACGGGCACGATCCCAGCCATCTTCCCACTTGGGGGAGGGGAGATGGTCGTGGTCGCCACCCAATTTGGAGTTCGCGACCTGAGTAAAAAATTTTATGAAATTTTTGCAACCCGATTTGGTTGTGAACCGAGACATTTGTGAGCTGAGGTACTACTGTAGTGGTAATGTACAATAGAATATAAATCTAATAAAACCAATATTAAAATCATAACTAATTTTTCAAAATACAGGGAAAATAAAATTTTTGGCTTGGTACCAAAATGAGTGAAGGGTTGGTGCCAGGCACACCTCTCTGATAGTCACCTGGAACTCCAAGGATAACTCTGGGTTGAGGAGCACTTCAAAACTATGTATCCTGTCCCTTAAGGGGGAGTGCAACCCTGTCCAGAACAGGGTGAAAATTTTACTTATCTAACATGATTGATTGTAGTGCAGTAGTTCCAAATAACTTTGGTTAAACGATGTAGAAATTTTCCCATGGAAATTTTTCTGTCCAGTAGATAGTAGTACAAGTAGATTTTCATAGCTGTGCAGTTGGGTAGGCATGTGAAGGAAAATATATTTAAAAACTTTGGCCAGCCTTCCTAGTGGTCCAAAGAGAAGAAATGGAAAGAGTAACTACAGTTTTCCTGTCTGTAAATCCCATTCCCCATTTCTGGTCAAAGGAGAAGATGGGGAAAATGGCACAAAAACTTCTACAGCTTTGAAGTGGCTCCCACTGGTATGAATTTCTGCTAGGTTGGAACTTTCAGCTCAGTAGATTATGGACACTATAGTCACTACAATAACAGAAATGGTCTGGAGGTGGGGAATAGAATATTCATGGAGAAAGTGTTAGGATGCAGCACTGTACATGTTTAGGCATATATCCCATTGATTGTTGTATTTCTGAGTAAATATGCATAAGAGTTTGCTATAAATTGTTGACTTAATCAGAAATCCACACATTTGTCCACCATGGTGAGCATCTGTCTCCACAGTTTGGTGGGAGGGAGGAGGATTCCTTGCAGTTCATTTCACAAGTGCTACAGATGCATGACATGCTTAACTTGGAGGTGATCCAAGCACCTCTAAATAGTACTGCAGACAAGCTTTTCTTGAGTGTGGAATTAGGGAAACATCTCTGACTCTGTATTCTGTTTGGGAAACAGCTTAATGTTTGGAAGAAGGAAACTTTATTCTTCATCTAAACAAGTGGGAACTACAAGTTTTGTCTTCCAAAGCCAGTCAGAATATATGGACATTTGCATCTAATGATAGGAAACTAATCTCAAGTGAAACTAATCTTAAGTGAATTAGACTGTGCTGTCCCATCAAATTAAAATAATTTCACTGAGAGCCAACAACCTTCCCATGCAGTAAGTGAGCAAGTTGTGAGTTTGAGAAGTTGAATAACAGGAGAGGGGATTTTTTTGGGGCAATATTTGCATGGGAAATTTCCTATCGTCTTAAATTGTTTTGGTCTGCTTGGATTATATGTAAGTTTGTTTTTTTATTTATTCCCTATTCTTTCCCAACCCCTGCTTATAGATTAATATAGACAATGAAAAATGTATACTTCCTAGAGTTAGCCACCTCTTCCCTACAATTTTTCATGGGTGGGATTGAGGTTCATTTTACCAAAAACAGTGGAGGCAACCTGCTGCACATCTGGGATGTTTGTTTGCAAAAGTGGATAACCAGTTTGAGTATCATGTAGCATCTCTTCCCAATAACATAATAGAGCATAAACACCAAAGTAACGGGAATTTCTGACATAGGTGTTACAAGTAAGAAAAGTGGTGTACTCGTATAACTTCTCTTCTTCGGTATATATGGATAGTTAGTGGGTTAGGGCTAAAATAATCCATAGACAGCCAAATGAAGTATTGAATTATCAAATAAACATTTTAGAGTTGCTTTTATTTTAATTATAAGACGATTTCTATGGGATTTTCCAACATATAGTGCCCAACATAGCTCTGCGGTGGTGCCCAGATTATGGAATGAGCTCCCTGGAGAGTGCGTCTGGTGCCGAGTTTATATTCTTTTCGGCGCCAGGTCAAAACCTTTTTATTTAAGCAGTATTTTAAAAATTAATATTTTAATTGTGTCGAACAGTCGCTTTGATTTTGTCTTTTATGTAAATTTTTATTGAATTACGTTTTATACATGTGATTTTATTATTATTGTATTATTGTATTTAAATTTTATGGATTGTGAGCCGTCCCGAGATGCCAAGGCATAAGGGATGGCATACAAAAGTTTTAAATAAATAAATATTTGATTAAAATCTGATTAAAAACAAAATAACCCAAATAATTTAAATAGTATCATATGATAAAAAAGAAACAATTAGAAACAGGCAGGGACAGCTGGTGAAGCTAACTATGTCAAAATGATTTGCCATATTAAACACTTGAATTGACAAAATTGACCTTATAAACAGACAGGGAAGTGGTAGCCATGCTGATCTCCTAGTGCAGAGAGTTCTGCAAGCTTGGTTACTGCTACCGAGAAAGCCCTTTCCTTGAGTTCCTACCAAACATAGAGGTGGGGTGTGCAAGAGTCTCTCAACTTAATTTCATTGGGCTGACAGGATCATTCGGGAGATTTCAAGGGTGATTTCAAAGTTACAGAAACTTCATAGAACAATTTGCAAAATTATACAAAATAGATTATCTCAAAGTTAACACTTTCTAAAATTGAACTAAATAATAAACTACAGCAAAATTACATGAAGTAGTGAAAATATCTTTCACGGGCAAAGGGTTAAATTCATTTTTATTTCTACATTTAGTGCAAAATATTGGATCAAACTAGAAGTAGAACATTTTTTATCCGGTCCGTAACAAAGTTGGTTCCAAGTAGGCATTTCATGGGGGTGGGGAGGGAGGAAGAGAGAAAGATTCAGTGCATCAGTACATCTAGAGAGAAGTTCTTATCCACAGTTGCCGTCCACCTCACCACTGAAGGTGTGGGCAACTAGAGTAAGGCCTATAAATAAAGATTGAGTAGGTTTTTATGCCTGCGTGCATGTGTGTGTTTCACAGTATATATGTTAGAATGCCTGACTCAGTGGCTGTGTAGGTGAGGAACATTAACTACTTTATGTCCCACTAAATTTTCTGGTGATGTCTGTTGTTTTAGGCACAGACATCGATCTAGTAGTAGCTCTTCATATGGATCCAAGAGAAAACGGAGCCGGAGCCGATCAGGAGGACGAGGAAAATCATATCGGTCTCAGAGATCAAGATCAAAAAGCAGAACAAGAAGGTATGAGAATGTTCCTGTGAAAATAAGATAAACCACATGACATATTTCTAATCTCAACATCTGTGGTGATAGCTATCCCATGTTAATTTTAGGTGCTATATAATGTCAATGCAACAGGTTCAAATAGCTTGTTATTTGGATGTGCTGAAGCATGCTAATAGTTGTTGGCATCAGATATTCTACACTGAAACCTGAATGTATGAAATCATAATAGACTTCTGAAATAGGATATTTTGTTTGTGAATCTGTAAGCTGTCTGAGTTTGACAACATCCTGATGTTCTGTAGAAACCATCGTCTTTTCTTAAAGCTATTACTGCCAGTGATGCTTTAACACTTTTCTTTAAAAAATGTAAAAAAGAGTACATTCAATTTTAGAATTCAGAAGAATGTTTAACTGTAGATGCAGATGTTTGTGAATAAAATGTTTAATTTTGAAAACATCAAGTTTTACATACAAATTCTTGGGTTCATAACATTTTGTTTTGATGGCAGCAATAGAAAATAGGAACCACATTTTCACACTAAGGAGAACTATATATTTGATTTTAAATCAGGAAGGTCAGTAGATAGGGAGGAAGCCATTTGCTGCCAATATGCAGTCATTATGAATGATACAGAATGCCTAAGGACATTGTGATATAGGATTGGGCAGATTCAGTTGTACATGAAAGAGTTCAACATACAAATTAAAATTGTATATATTTTTGATTCTAATATTGTTGATGATAATTCCAAATTAATGGAATTAAAAATAATTTAAAAAGATCTTGTCTACTTTCTGAGGGAAATGGAAAACAAATGCAGAATGTCCACAGTCTTAAAAGAAAAGGAAATCTGATCTGGTGCTGTGGGGCAGTGGAGAGCTAACTTGAGACCTAAGGAGGGATTGTTTTGGTGGCAGTGACACCTGGAGAACTTTTTGCTGATACAACTGTATTGATACTTCCTTGGCAGTGGTAAGTGGTTGGAGTAGATTGGGTGGAATAGGCACACATGCTTGCACATGGTTGTAGCTGTTGGGATAGTGCTAAGCTCTTGTTCGGATCTGTGAGTGTGGGGATGTCTCGGTGTCTGTGAAAGGGGCAACATTTGGGAGGCAATATGTGCAAAGTGTGATTGGGTTTAGATGTCTCCTGCTTCTGAACATGAGTAATAAGTTGTTTTGTAATGGGTGTGGATCTGTAAATGGCTTGAAACCTAAAGCATTATAGATTGTCCTGCCGGGTAACCTGAACTGAATGGTAGGATATAAATTGAATGTATGAATCAGTAAATAAGAATGAGTTTGTTAGCTTGTGTATGATGAATTTATGTAGCTTTATGTAGAACAGAATCCCATCTGTAAATAAGGAGTCAAGACCCTTTACACTAATTTCTTGTTTTGTTACTTACTGGTATATTGGATTTAAATTTTCTTTATTTTTTGTTCTTGAGAATACATGGTGATAATTCATTTGTTGCTACGTTTAAAGCTGTTATGTTGTGCCCTTGGTTTTATGTAGATGGTTTTCTTTCTTATATACATGTATGTCTGATTATCCTGAAATCCAAGGTACTTGTTTAATCCATCTCTTTAAACAAATCACTTTGAGCTCTACCTTATGGAAATGTTCAGATATATAGTCTTCTAAGGGAGATACTACGTGCTTTTATACATTTCCAAGGATTGTCTAATTTAAAAAATACTTAAAACTCATTCCCTTTTAATACTTAGCCTGGGTCATCAAAGGCTATTTAAAATAAAGCAGTCCTATTGAAAAGGGCTTGTGTTTGGCCTTTGATGGTTTTGTCAGTGAATGGAGACTTCACAGTTACAGAAAATGTAAGAAAATAATTCAAGGTTGTATATAACCTTTGTTCAATTATTTTGGGACAAGTTTTTCACATTTTGACCCTATCATGAAAGCCATGACATTTTGCAATATAATGTACTTTCATTTAATGCTGCATTCTGTTTTTTCTTGTAAAAATTAGGATTATAAATGAAGTTTAAGCACTTCACTCTGCCAAGTGTTAAACAAAATCAATTTTGAAGTGCAAACTCTTAATTCAAAACATGAAAGTTAATTGTTTTCCTTTTAGTTATCTTATGTATTTTTTCCAATAACAAATTTTCTTCATCCTGCATATTGCAATTATTTTATTTCAGATTGAGGCTCCCTAGTAATGTTATAAATTTAAAATTGTCCTTTAGCAAAATAGTAAGATGCAAATAAGACTTAATAAGATCACAAACTGAATTTTAGCAAAACAACCAAGATTTACATTAAATTAGGAATTTAAAACTGATTTAGTTTGTTTTACTGAGCATTTGCTTAATAACATTTCTTCTTCTCGCAATTTTTTTAAAGACAATAATTCGTCTGTGAAATGTAGGCACATGCTCAGCAGAAAAATTGAAAGCAACAGCTCACTTTCTGAAACCACAGATATAGTGATATAAAGAAATATTTCAGCTCTACAAAATTTAATAAATCATCCCATTTCCTAATTTGATCATATTAGATGCTGATGTGGAAGAAGCATTTCAAATGCCATCTCCTCATTAATATACATCAGTCTGGGGAATGGAATAGAATACTTATGCAGAGATGTCACAGTTAGTGTTTCTTAGTTTACTAAGTGGAACAGGTTGATGTGATAGTGAGTGCTATTTGTCAATGTCTTGTTAAAATGGTTTGGGTCGAGTTATGGAGTCCAGAAAGACGGTGGCTGATAAATCAAAAGTGGATTGAGTGGACAGGAGGCAGTGATTGATACTGTGACAGGATATGAAGAAAGGAATCTTGATACAAGCATGCACAATATTGAATATGAGAAGGAAAATGACCCTGGAGTATGGATATTATTCAAGGAAATGAGAATAATAATATCAGTTTGAAATTATTGCCGTGAGAAGATTAGGATACGGCAGTTCTTATTACAGTATTATATGTCTGTTGAATGGTAGCATTAGAATTCTGTACAGTTCATGAATGCATATAGTACTGATATATTTTGGCAGGCACAACAATTATTTATTCCTGTTAATTGTGGAAGTTTCTCTTTCTTATGCCATGCATATGTGCTGTATAATTTAAGTTCTCATATTTTCAAGACTTTTACAGATTTTTAAGAAGGGGACGAAGAAATCTTACTTTGTCAACAATTTTGTTCTACAATTGTGTTGTAATACATTAATTTATTTTTAATTGGATGTTCTATATAAACAGATTTGACTTTAACACTCTTTCCTGAAGTGGTATTGAAGATATGACAAAATAGGTTTGGATGACATACATTTAATGTATGCAATTAAACAGTTTTCAAAGGACTGCTGAAACATGGTTTCAGTATTGTTAGGATACAGCATAATTCTTATTAATATGCTTTTACTGTAAATCTTATATATTTTTTCATATCTGTTGAATTCATGTGTTGTTTTCCCATAGTACTAGAGCCTACATTTATTTTTTTATGCAGAAGATAATTCTAGTCATGTAAGCTAATTGTAACATCCCATACTAATATATTTAAATAAGATTACTATGTCTATGGCAACAGTGTACTTCCAAATGTGTAATAAATTTCTTTGAAATTTCTGTTACACTGGAAACGTGAGTTATATTTAAGAACTACAACTTACTACTCTTTGAGATATGGCCTAATGGGAGGTTGTCACTCATGAAAGGCGATTAGAGGGTCTTGGCTGCTGACCTCTCCAAAGGAAAGCCACTCCCTGACTGGCAGCAGGCACCAGCATCTGATGAGGAAGCTGGCAGAATGCACTCAAGGCCAACCAACCAAGCTGGGAAGGTGAAACTCTGATTAGCTGACAGGTGGCATTTCAAAGAGGGTGGAGCAGGAAGAGAGTGAGGAGTTTAAAAGGGAGACAGACAACTTCTCATTAGGGAGGGAGAGAAGAGAGGTATCATGGAGTGAAATCTTGAAACAAGGGGGAAGGAAAGAAAAATAAAAAGGACTGGGGGAAGCTGGAAGCACAAAGCAGTAAGAGATGAGATTGTGGAAAAGGAGGTGAGATGTTCTGGGTTGGTCTGAAGCACTTATATGAAGTGGCAGGAGACAAACAGGTAAGAATATGAGGACAAGTCAGTTTGCCCTAAATGTTGTTTAATTGCAAAAGGAGCCCATAAAGAACAGATTCTAGAGGTCAGTTCTATTTATTTGCCTCACAGATCACTTGCCTGATTTTCCCCAAAGAGAGAAATAAAATATATCCTTTTGTTAATTTGCACTTTTTTAAGGGTTTGTGATTGTGATAGTAAGGATTAAAAACTAATTTCTGGCAAAAAAAAAATCTGTATATTCATTAAAATGCTAAAGAAATCCTATTTCTGACTTTATGCTACACAAATATTCAGTATAATTGTAAAATGAAGCTGTTTTTAAATATGAACCATTAGTTTGATTCACAAAGCTTATGTAGAAAACAGCTATTACTTCTCACATATGGTTACAGCTTATGTGGTATTCATATTAATCATTAGGCTGGATTCCTCAGATATCTTTTCTAAAAGGCCACTGTTTTGTGTGTGAATGGGCATGTTTGTGCCATATATTCCTTAAACATAGATGTGTAGTCATTACGAGAACAAATTCTTGCAAAGAATAATGTAAAGTACTACAAATGATAAGGATTAAACAAATTAACATGCTGCTTTGCTACAAGTCAATGCTATTTTGAAGCTGTTCAGAAGAACATCTCTTCTGTTAGAAGGAAAGGGCAAATACTGTGCTTGCTATGTGAGTATTACATTTGGACTTCTTTGTTTAGTTCAAGACAGTAAAGTCTAGGAATGATATTGACATGTTGCAAATAATTCATAAAAGAGAATTATGACAATGAAAGGTTGAGAAGCCAAATCATATGGGGAATGATTTGGAATACGGTTTGTAAAACTTTCTAAACTGATAAGCAACATTTTAATGTAGACATCAGAGGTAGTAGGCGTCATTCTTTGGGGGATCATTCCTGCACCTCTCCTGCAAAACCACAGCCTCCCAATTCCCCCCTCCTTTTTTGGTAACATAAAGGCAACCATTGGAAGTCATGCTGCTGGTTGCTGCATCACCCTTGGTTGGGTCCAGCTGGGACGTTCCTGGCATCGTGGGAGTGTCATGTTTGTGAACTGACAGGCATGCTCATTGGACATGCTTAGAACAGAAAATAAAATCTGGTCCAAAGGCAGGAGGCAATCGTTCAGATACTCTTCCAGAACTACAGAATAATGGTGATGATCATGCTTTAGCTTCCACTCACTTGGTGTCCAGCCAATTATGTGTTCCATTTCTCAGAACAGAGAGATGCTAATGGGTGCCATCAATGCAGTCGCATGGCCATTGATGTAGTACATTTGATTCCAGCAACACACATGAGAGCAGTAGCTGTAGTTCTGTGGCACTTTCCTCCGCACTGCCTTCAGTCATTTGCTGTTGTTTGTTTAACTGAATCAGTTTCATTTTCAAAGGTATACTTAGTTTAGATTTTTTAGGGTATGAGGAAGTGGGGGTATTTGTAAAATATATTTTTGAGTGTGAGGGGAAATAGGTCTTGCAAAATTACTTTTACCATTAGGACAGGAAGCCCTTTGGCAGTTATAGGTGGCATATAAATATGTGAATAAATAATAAACAGGACACTGCCAATACATGGCAATAAAATAGCACTGATTTGAATGAGATGTAGAGTCTGCCAGGCAAAAAGTTATATTTCACCCACAGCTGTAGTAGCAGAAAGGACAGGTAGAATTACACGATTTTGTGCTTTGCTGTGCTAAACCAAGGAGAGATGGGGGAAGTTCACTACAGAGAGAGCCTTTTTTCTGAACTAAGTGTCCATAGTGCATGGATGCATCCTCTCTGTCACCTCCTAGCTTCTCTTTGCTCATTGATTTTCCTCAGCATATTTTCATTCTATACTGCTAGGCAAGTAATTAAAACAGTCCATCTTGGAAACAAGATGAAGGCCAAAATATGTGACGTTAATGTAGTAAGCACATTTTTGTATGTAAAATGCAAAGTTTTAATTTTTATGAGCATTATTGTTTTGCTTCCATTTAAAAAAGGAATCAAATATAAATATTGTCCATACTGCTGCTTTTACATAAATATATGCATAAATAAATAATGGTGCTTTCCTACCTATGCCAACTTCTAAGTAAGATTCATTCAGTTCAATGAAACTTTCCCCTAAGTGTGCATAGGATAACAACCTGAAGCTGTATTTAGAGAGCGAAAGAGCCCATACTAGCTAGGTCATTCTGGGAGTGGTAAGACTTATTTCTGTCTAACATATATAGAATTGTAACCTAATTGAAATTGAGAGGTATATATGACATGGAAAGTAGATATGTGTATATTGTTCATTCTTTATAACAGTTAATTCCTGAAAAGAATAGGATTTGGTTAAGTAATCGCATCTTTCCACCATTCTTTTCTGTTACCCCATCTGAATTCTTCTGTCTGTGCTTAGTTTGGTGGTATTAGGTTTGCGACCTGGAGTGAACTTTAACAATAAGATTGCAGGTAAATAACAAAAGAGGAAAAAAGAAAACAACCACTTTACTCTCTTCTTCTCTCAGCTCTTTTCCAAAAATACTGAATAGTTTTCTTCTGTTTGTATAATTGAAAACCAAAAACAATGTTTCTCGTATGTTGGGGAAGAGGAATGTGGCGAAGAGCAACCTGAAGACCATTGTAAAGTATTTTTGTGTGTGTTTGTGTGTGTGGGTGTGCATGCACACACACATTCTTTGACAATGTACTTCACTTTACAAACAAAATATAATATTCATATGCCTGCCTTTTAATGAAATGTTCTCAGGAAGTTTCACCCAGTACAAGGTTAAAACCCAGGTTAAAAACAAACAGCACAAGAATAAAGGAAAAGGAATAGTCTAAAATTATCTGGTTCCCCAAAGATAGATATGGGCATGAGGTGAACCTGCTTGTGGAGGACATTGCATTGCACACGGTGTCACCACCAAGAAGGCCCCCTTTCATGCATGCATGTACTGTTGAACCTCTGGTGCACTCACTGGAGTCTAACTGTCCCATTTTTAATGATTCAGGTTTGGAGGATGAAATTGTTTGTGAAACTGTGCAGCCACAAGCTGTGACTCAAGATCCTGGAACTCAGCTGGGGAAGACAGTAGAAGAGATTAGCCTACAGGAACACCGACCATACCAACCATGGAGTACATGAGCCCATGGCAGGGGATGTTAAAATAGGAGGTGCCTCCAGTGTAGATCAACTCTCCCCTTCAGAGGTGGACCTGGTACTCAGCATCAACACTGACAAGAAGCGCAGTGGAGGCATGCCCATTTTCACAGCATGCCTTCTCCCATGTTGGGGCACAGACAGGTTCATAAGCAGAGCTTTGAGAAATGAGCAATAGATAGGGTTCAGCATGCTACTTTGTATATGATTAGTGACTTATGTGAAACAAAGCTTATCTGACAAAGAAATGGTTGGTACTGATTGGAGGGAGAAACATGGCTCATGACAACCCCTTTCTCGTAGCTACCCATAAAACTTGATTTGGTGGACATACCTGGAGGTTGGCCTCTTAAGATGACCTAAGTGTCTGTGCAAATACATATGGGAAGCAACATTCCTTCTGATGCTTTGTTCACAAGCCCACAAGGGATTTAAAAATCTAATGGTATTTTTGTCTTCAGATTATTGTTCTTTCCAATCTGCCTCTTCCTGGAGGTTTAGAGCAAGACAATGTAAAGAACTATGCTAGCTTGAAGTTTCCTAAAAATGTCACTAACATTGCAACCATATGCAGGTTTACAGAAGGAAAAAACCCCCAAAATTCTCATTAAGCCCCAGTCAGCCATCCTGTCTGCTGTAATTTTTTTCTTTCTTTCTAAACATACATAGTATTGAACCCTAAATACCATACATAGTATTACACTCTCCTGCATAGACATGGGATAATATCTAATGTTAGTCATATGTAGGGTGGATCCATAAAATTAATTGGACTTAAGTTAGTTGTGGTTAACTTAAATCTCTCTTATTTGAATGGTTCTTTTTGATGTTGTATTAACACTGGGCACTATACATGGTCTCTTATTTAAAGAACAACTTAAGAAATAACCCTGAATTTAGAAAAAGTAATACAAAAAAAAAAAATCAGTAATAATACCAGCAAGCATCACATCTTAATATTCACTACGCCAGTGATGTTAAATTTGTAGCCCTATAGAGATTATATATTTTAGCAGTTATTGATTAGGAATGGAAATACAGAGTCAACACCAAATAAGTTCAGGAGTCAGATTAATTTTTTTAAATCAAAAATCACCTTTAAAAAGTCTATAAATAGCTATTGTACAGAAATATTAGCTGGATGAGGTTCAGTATTGGTGCACTGTCAATATTTTAAAAGACACACCTGTTCTTTTTACCCTTCTGTCTTAGTCATAAATGCAAACATAATTTGAGCTAGTTCAAAAATAAGACATGTAGGATGAAGCTTCTATCTCTTTCTTTTTGAAGTGACCTAAAAAGTTAAATGGGTTAATTTAAAATGCACATCTAAATTTCATATTATTTTTAACCTATTAGAAGAAAATCAGAATGACCTCCTTACACCTAAGTTCATAGTTGCTAGGTGTAATAATTTCCTGATCATATGCTACCAGTATACCTAAAACCCATTGCAAGGATAGTGTTACAATTCAGTATTTATACTAGCATCTATTACTCCAGCTTATCTGTACAAATAGCTTCCTTTTCTGAAAACTATTTTTTGTCCTTTAAGAGTTTTCATTACATAATGGCACAGTGGAAATAGGTCAATATACATAAGGGTGGCAGCTGTATAAGAAATGCAAAGATGCAATACAACATGATCCGTTTATTCAGTTTATCAGTTGCCCCACAGCCAAAGCTACCAGAGAAATTACATAATAATGCAAAATACATTAAATGATAAATGATAAAACACATTGAAAGAGTATCAAAGCAACAATATTGAAAATAGTCTTTAAAGAGATAAATATCAAAGCAGCTAAAACATGGGAGATAATGATTTTAAAACAGTTTTAGACCTATTAAAATAAGCAGCAGTTAATTTTTTAAGCCAAGGCAAAATGTGTTAAACAGACAACAGAGTAGGTGCTAGGTCATTAGCTCTACATATAATACAGTGATCTGATCAGGGAATGGATCACTGAAGAAGGCTGCCTATGCATGCCAACCTATACTGGTAAAAGATGCGCCATGTCATAGAAGATATTTGTGCTCCTCGTGATGAAGATGGATCTACAAGAGCTCCCAAACTATGAACCTAATTCTTTAGGGGCACTACAACATTTCCTCAACAGGTTGAACATCACTTGCATACAGGCCACCTTGGGTCCATAACATTTAGTTCAATCTGTGCCTGCCTCTTATGGTAGTATAACCTTATTGGCTTCAGTGGAACTTCATTATAAGTGATCGGTGAGTTTTCAGTCCTATAGAAAACAGTTCTTTTGGATCTGCCTGCCTATAGCTAATTGAAATAGGATGCCACCCACAAAAAGTATTTTATATATGTATCAGGTTCACACATACTACAATATCTACTATGTATATTTTGCAGGCCAGCAAGAAATCATGTTGAAGTAGTAGTACTTGGTCCTGTTGAAAGGTAGGACAGAGGTCTAACCTGTCATGGACAGAGACTTTTTTCCCCTTGAAAGACCCAAGCTGTTTTCTAGTTTTAATCTGTGAGGCTGCTAATGAGCCCCCTATCAACAGCATATTATATCTTTGCTGAAATAACTGCACAGACTGTCAATAAGCTACTGAACAAAATAACTTGGGACCACATTACATTAGGGATTGTCCCATCCTTTATTTTCCTGCCTGACCTTTGTGATTCTCAGAATATTTTTAATGGTGCTGCATGGTCCTGAATTTTGCCTTGGGGCACTAATAGGGTGTTTAAAGTTACAGTACTTGCTATCTGGAACATGCTTTTTTTTTTTTTGACATTAGATGGGCGTTATGGTTTTGATGTTAAGGCATCTCTTTAAGAGCCATCCTTTTAAGAGGCTTCCCTAAGGTATGCCCCAGCTTGGTATAGATCTTGTTACATAGATCAGTTGTATCACTGGTCAATGATATTTTTATTGTTGTATTTTAGTGTTACATTTTAGTGTTGGTGTTGTCCCTATGATCATTGCTTCAAACCACTTTGCTGAGAAATATGATATAAATGTATGAAAGAAATGAACTGTTTGTTCAAGAAATACTTGAAGAAGTAGGAAACTGGATTTAAATGACAAATCTCCCTGTTTTCTTGGTGAAATCAATGATTTAAATCCATCCACACTGATAACATCTGACTCAGAGAGGAAACCATTGTTGTCATACAGAGTATGATGTACTTTACTCCTGCAAGTGCTAGTGATAGAAATAGATTTTATCCATTATTTAGTAAAAAGTTTTATTGTTTTATGCTGTATATCCAACTAACAAAGATTTATGCAAATCTATTTTAAATAATTAGTAAATGAAATTTAGCATAATCTGTATAGTCAATTAACAGTTTTAAATATGACATCATTTTGACTATTTCAATAAAGGTAGTAAAATTAGTATTGGATAAGTATTTCTGTAACCAGAGAATAGACAATATGGCAAGGTAGTGTACTGTAACATAATATTGTCACTTAATGGTGCTTTTAACTGCCCCTTGAGAGCTCTCAAAAGCTGAATGACAGACTGTAAAATGGCATAGAAGTTGATTCAAACAGACACTCATGTGATAGGCCTGTAGTTTGTAATGGAATATTTGAGTTGGAATTATACTATGCTTGTATGTGTTGTCAGGACCTGCAAAATCAGCAAAACCAGAAGTTATACAGACTTTTCTGGAATAGTGTACAGCAAGAAGAGGAAGTGGCCAGAACTGTTTTTTGAAATTCTGCCACAACCTCTTTATATATTTATTATTATTATTATTATTATTATTATTATTATTATTAAGAACTTTTATATGCCATCCCTTATGCATAACATCTCAGGATGGCTTCCTATCCTTAGAATCAAAATACATTAAAACAATATATGAATACCATATAACCAATAGGAATACATGAAGTAAAAGGCAACTGTTACATTGAAATACTATTTTCTAAAATAGTGGTTAAATAAAAAGGTTTTGACCTGGTGCCAAAAAGAGTATAAGCTCGGCTCAAGGCAAACCTCTCTGGGGAGCTCATTCCATAATCTGGGTGCCACTGTGGAGAAGGTCCTACTAAGAGCAGATGCAATTTTTACCTCCTTCAGGTAGGGTTCTCGAAGCAGGGTCTCTCCCACAGATCCTAAGGGGTGTGAAAGCATATAAGGAAGGAGATGTTCCTTCAGGTATCCCGGTCCCAAGCTGTTCAGGGTTAGGACCAGCACCTTATAGGTTAGAACCAGCACCTTGAATTGGGCCCGAACTTCAACTGGAAGCCAGTGGAGCTGGTAGAAGACTGGTGTTATATGAAAATAACGAACAGTCCCCATCAGCATCCTGGCCGCTCTGTTCTGTACCAGCTGAAGATCCAGACCGTTTTCAAGAGCAGCGCTATGTAGAGCGCGTTACAGTAGTCCAACCGGGACGTTACCAGAGCGTGAATCACCATTGCTAGGCAGTGTTTGTCCAGGTAAGGACGCAGCTGATGGACCAGCCGAAGCTGTAGGAAAGCACTCTGCCACCGCCATCACCTGTCCTTCGGGGGAGTGCTACTCCATCCAGGACAAGGTCAACATTGCTTACCTGAAACCTTGATCCGCCCCCCAACAGGACTTCTGTCTTATCTGGATTGAGGCTCAGTTTATTGGCCCTCATCCAGCCCATTACCTCGACTGGGCACCGGTTTAGTACAGCCACTACCTCACCTGGAGTAGATGTAAATGAAAGGTAGAGCAGAATTATATTCTGCATGTTTCTTTTTAAAAAGAACTCAAAGCAGCTTACATAATTCTCCTCCCCCCTGCTTGCAGTCTTATTGCCACAGCAACCCTTTGAGGTAGGTTGTGCTGAGAGTCAGTCACTGACCCAAAGTCATCCAGTTAGCTCCATGACTGAGTGGGGACTAGAACCCAGATCTCCTGAACCCCTGTCCTGCACTCTTATCCAGTACACCACACTGGCTATTGTGGTACTGACACAGAAAACAAAATTGTATTTCATAAACTTTAAAATAATTATTTGGAAGTTTTGAAAATTATATTTAAATAGTATAGTAGGTAGTGGAATTAATTTGTTTTATAGTCTTGAATTATTATTATTAGTATTTACAGCAAAAAAGGATTGACAGTCCTATAACTATACTGTAGCACAGCAACAAAGGAGTAAGAATATTATTACATACATTTCCCCTAGTTTGTAGCAGAAATTATATTATTGTTCATGGGCATATCAGTTTGGGTTTGTGTTCCTCTTGAGTCACTGGAAGCATAAACAAGGAAATGGTGTAGAGGTGGTTGAGACATGAGGACTGGCAATTAGAAGGCTGAGTATTCCCTGAGTGCAGTATTCTTCACAGCTGCTTCTCATGAAGATTCAACCATGATATCCAGTAATAGATATTGCATAGAATCGGAAAATAAAATTCCTGTTCTTTCCTTTTCCTAAAAGTTTGTTCATGCCTTAGAATCTTCAGAAGTCCTTGTTCAAATTCTTTCTATACGGGAGGTACTTTATGTCTTTAAATGGGGAGGGCCTGTTCTGTAGCTAGAGGCTACTTCAGAACATGCTTCCAAAAGATATACATTTGGCACTGATATGGCAGTCGTTCTGGTGCCAAGGTATTTACCATTCGAAAACCTTGGCAAATAGTAATGCTGCTCCTACCTGCTGTGTGGTTTTTATAATTTTGTATGGTATGGCTTCTCCTCAACCTCCTCTCAGTCTACTAATCAAACCTTCCAATTCTCTTGAAAAGAAAAAGAAGGGGATGCTAATCAGAGCTAGTGAACAGACCTACTTACTACAATATAATTTGGTGGCTAAGCAAGCTGAGCATTCTTGCTTGTCTAGTTGAAGACTTATGGTTTAGAAATACTTCAAGTAAATAAGTCAAGATAGTTTGGAGGCAAAATAAGTATGGTTACTTCTGTTTGTCTCCCATAGGGAGGTTTATATTAAAAAGCTATGGTCAGGTTTTGAAAGCATTAACATTGACAAGCAGACCTCCATTTTGCTAGCAATAGTGAGGAAAAAGTCAGATAGGCCTTTGTTCTTTGTGTGCTTTATTCTTTTAGATATGGAGGTCGTTGGCTCAGTGGGGAGCTGCCTGAACCCCAGGGAGACACTGAGCTTCCAGTTGGTCAGTGCATGGCTAGGCAGACTGAAAGCTTTACGAGGCTCTTTCAGATACAGCCAAATACAAGGACCATATTCTTGCAGGAGGAGAGAATGGAAGAGGCAGCAGGATGAGTAATGGTCCTGGAGGCATCTGCATTAGAAAGCTGTCAAGCACAGGTCTTTATTTTGTGCATGGGCTCATTATCATCTAGGTACACCAGTGATGGAACTTCTGCACCCCTTTGGTTCTCCGACTCCCCTGCAAGAGGCAGGGAGACCTGTATTCTTGGTTGTCCTCAGTCTGAATAAAAGTCTTCCCACAAAGCATATTCTGCTTACTGGAGTACATGAATTTAAGCTACTTAGTTATGTTACCAGCTCTTGTGTGAGGAGTCAAAAGTACAGTCTATTTCTTCATGTGATGGTAACTAGGTGGGATACTGTTTCCTAGGTAACTGCAACACTGGTAAGGGTTGTGGTCAGCAAGGCATGGCTATATTAGAGATTTTGTCCCATTCTGTTCCCCAGTTTCTCTTGGTATTTGTCCCACTTCTTTGCCACTTTCTTCTCAGGTCATTTCCCTTGTGAAGCATTCCACTCCCTCTGTAACTTTACACCAGTCAGTGTTTCCATTGAAGCAGGAAGATACAGTAATTGTAATTCAAACAGAAGAAAAGAAGCAACGTCTAGCTATGAGCCACAAGGGCACATATTACTAGGAAGCATGAGAATCCAAGCAGCAGGGTTACCACAGTTTTGTGCAGGATTCCATCAACTTTCAAAATTTGGATAGAGAAGAAAGCTATGTAGATGCTTTGGATCGTGAAAAACTGATGCAGTGCCTGTATAACAAAAATAATCAGATCAGGGCCTGTAGGTTCCCCTACCATGCTGTCAAGTGCTATATAAACCATAGTGACATTGTGCAACAGCTAGTCATAACTCCCATCATCAGGTTCTCAAAGAGGTCAGCCAGCACTTATCAAGCTGTGATGACAAAAGAAGCATTGAGTAAGACATGAGAAATCAAGTTGAGAACCACAGAAGAGAAGCTAGTGTTCTAAGTTCATGCTAATCTCCTCCATGTGCAGAAGACTAGAATAAAGATCTAGTGGATCAATCAAATTCATTCTTCAGTTGGGGCACTAGCCACTGTGGGGTAAACAGCTCTGGATCAAACATGGCAATATACGTAAGACCCATCTAGCTTCAGGTCTGCAAGCTTCCAGGTCCTTGCCATATGTACTACCATAGAAGATAAATGCTTGAATTTGGAAGAGCATGGCAATGGTTATCAAGTGATTATTATCTACTCTCTTCAAAAGATTGAGGTTCCAATAAAGAGACTCAGATTAAATTCTGCTCTCCTTTGGGTTAGCTAAACTAAACAAGTTAAGAAAATGCAAACACAATCGTAAGTGTGGCAGTTAATGGTATGTTGATAGGCAATATATGCTAGGCTCTCTTCTTTAAAACACAATGAAATATGAAGTCCTTATACAAAATGCAGATTAATAAGTGGATGGAATGATTGATTGAAATGGTTAAACTCCTTGCATCCATGATATGAAGTGGGTGTGGTGATGTTTACTTTTTAGCACACAACTAAATCTGATGGTTATGATGATTATTTGCCTGTATTTTCCCAATATTGCTGTATTTTTACTGTTTTATTTCATCTGGTCTCTGACTATAATAAAGATGTTGTTGTTATTCTGATGCTGCAGTTCTGGCTTGTGATTTAAAATGGCTGTGTTTTTGTTCTGATTAATTTTGCTGTGTTAATTTTACTGTTTTTGTTAAGAACAAATAAGCATTACAAACTGACAACTTTTATACAGAAGCAGAGGGCTACAATAAAGAAGGATAAATTCACAGTTACTGGAAACTTTTAGATAAGAGAACTCTCAATGGATACTCAGGAGAGGGGAAACTGGTGCTGTAGTTCTTAGACATAATTTTATATGATGATACTATTTTCCTAGGTTATGTTTCCCATATTTTGCAGTGGCTTTTATCTTAGTCTTAGTTTTTGTTATGTGAACTTTCTCTGAAGTACAGGTTTGACCCTGCAGGGAATGGCATGAGCTACAATTACCCCCGTAGTGGAATCCCATTCAGCATAATTTCTACAGAATATTCAGGTCTAGTACGCAGTCATTCTGCTTGTGCAGGAAAATCTTGCTGACACTGAGACACGAGGAAGTAACACTGGTGTATATAAACAATGAGGGAAAGCTGCTTTGGGTTAAAAAGTCAGAGGTGATTTAAACATGTTATCTGTGAATGGGGCATTCTTGCATCTTGCTATAAAGACAAGTGTTTGAAACTCCTTCCTTCCTTTTGCATCAAAAGCATTTAAATGGGGAAACTATGGGGAGTCTTGATACTGTGGCATGGAGCCACTTCACATACGTGCTGCAGCTGCTTCTGCTGTCCCAGTGCACCTTACTTCACCTCCAGTGGCTCCTGTAGGACCTGTAAACTTAAGTTAATTTCCCCACTATTTTTTCTTCTTTCTATACTGTGATAGCCCATATCTTATTAAATCTACTTGATGTCTGGCACTGAACATTTGTTATTGTATATCTAAAAGTTTGTCTGTTAAAGCTGTTAAGCTTTTTGATTGGCGATGAGTGGGGGAAAGACCATTTTTCCTTATATAGGCTTCTTGAATTTCTTCCAAATTAGATTTTAAATGCCAATTAGGAGGTTGAATATACTAAAATAAAAGCAAATACATCCAAAACAGCTTCACCTTATGGCTAGTTAGGCCTTTTCTCTCAAAAGTTGAACCTTTGCTCTGAGCGTGGTTTGAGAAAGATATTCAGCTTAATGAACACATTAATTAGAACCATAACTATTTATAAGATAATTAGAAATGAAGCATGGTAAACTGGGCTTTTCCTGCAATTAATGGAGGATTAATTACTGGAGGTAATGAAGTGGTTTTTTAAATGCATTAAGGTGAAGTACAGAGATTTGCAGGGCTTTGTGATAGTTGCATAATTATTTCAGGCTGTTTGAGCATAGCTCATATGAGATCGCTAATAAGCATCATTGCATCATTATGTATGCACTTAAAAAGACTTACCACCAAAATGACTGCCTAATTATTTCTAATTGGCAGGACTCTATGTAGTCATTGAGCTGTTTGTAGCCATTTTAAGGTTCATTTAACCATCCTTGGGGCCATGTGATAGATGGAAAATGCTTCAACTACATGCTGGCCTTGGCTGGCGCCGTTAATCAATTTTGGTGGGCTTCAGTTTGAAATGCATTTGCTCATACAGAGGTCAAAACCTGAAGTAGTCCAAGCAAAGTTTTGCTTTTTGAAATCACTTTACTATGTTCATTAGCAATTAGTAAAATAATTGTCTGTCACTGTATTTGGATTTCTGTATGACTTGGTATTCTTTCATCACACTCCCTTCTTATGCCCTATTAGCTTCACTGGAAACCAAATATTCTTCCAATAGACCCTCTAACAACTTCAGTGTAGCGGCGTATGTTCCCATATACCATCTTTCTTCATTCATTTGTTAGCTTAAACAGTGCAGTACATTTCAACACAGTCATCTAATTTGCTCCCAATTGATTGCTGAGAGAAAGTTTCTACCCAAGGACAACATTTTAGGGCTTTCAAGGATATCTCTATGGAATTAGTCATTAAGCATTAAGAGTGGAAGCAGAAAGCAGTCAGATTGAATTCTGATGTTTACCAGAGTTCTGTAGTTAGAACCATCCATATCCAAGATGTTGACAGCTATGTACCACATATTCAAGGACATCTTCTTATATGGGTTGAATTATATAAGTGCTATACTTGTTTTAAAAGCTAATTTGTACATGAATTTAGTACATTAGTTTGTCTTATGAATTAATTTGTGAATATTGAAATGTCAGGTTCCAGTGATTTCTTCACTATGACCTAATTAGCATATAGTTATTTTAATGTAGTTTATCAGATTTAATGTGACATCCCATTAGGTAAACATCTGTAAAAGTTTTCAATAAGTGCATTGTCCTGTTAAATATAATCAAGACCATCTGTGGGATGTTGTCAAGTTACATGAGCCATTAAGGTAGCTTTAAGCAAACAACAGTGAAGTATAACATAGACTTAATACAATAAATCAATATTATCCTTTCTGTTGTGATAAATATTATTAATTTATAAAGCATGAGATTAAAATTGTATGACCATTTTCAAGGGGAATGTGATAAATATATCTTTGTTATTTTTGTTAGCCGCCCCGAGGCTTCGGCGAATGGGGCGGCATAAAAATGTTTTAATAAATAAAATAAATAAATAAATGATGCTTTAAAAATTTTCGTGAGACCTTTGTAACTTGCCCATAAACCATGAGCCTTAGATCGGATTAAGTCCTATTTTTTCTATATTAGACTTCTTCAACCCCATGCTCTCCAGCTATTTTGGCTGGGATATTATGGAAGGTATTGAATACATATGGAGGGCACCAGGTTGGGAAAGGCAGCCTGCAGTAGTTCCTCTTCTGTACACGTTACGGTCTATGAGTGTTGGAGAAGGTGCATCTGCCTGATTTACAGTGATCTATTTTCCCTCAGTCTCTTTGCTGTTACTTACTCCACCTGGCAGGATCCCCAAACCGTAAGGAACTTCTGATGTCTGGGATAGAGGGAAGGAGTGGGAAAATGAGCCTCTTCCTGGCCCTTTCCATGCGCAGACATCTTGATCCAACCCATAATCTATAGTAATAACTTTAAAAGCACAACAAAGAAAAACCACTCTTAAGAAATTTGTCATATGGTATGTTAATCATGTTAATAGTTTAGCTGACATAATGTATAGACTATTTCACCCTCTACTATTGCTATTGTTTACTATGTTAGGTTAAATACAGGGCTTTTTTTCTGCACCAGCTGGTATAACTCATATTTTTAAAAACTGAGGGGTTTTTTTTTTTAAGCAAATGCATTCTAATTTGGAAATGAAGGTGTGTTTATTACAGTGGGTTACAGCTGTTTACATATATGCTCTATTTGGGTAGCAGTTTGGGTGAAATGTGTTTATGGACAAAGTATCTTTAGTACATAAGACAGTCCTGCATTTTGTTGTGAGGGTAGTTCCCACCAGCTTCGGATACTATAACTATTCAGATAACAACACTAAAGAAAAATGAAGCTTGATGGATGTTTGGATCAACAGAGATGGGGTCATAAGTACAAGCTGTGGACACAGTGCAGCTGAATCCTGAAGGTAGTTTTGACTAGCTATCTGATCTCTGAAGTGAATTGAATATTTCATTTGGGCTATTTTGTGTCTAAAATTAGTATTAATTGAATATAATACTGATCAAAAGATAGTGGGGGACATATTGTGGTTCACTGTGTGAGTAGAATATGAAAAAAAAGAACAAGTTGTTTTTCACAGATTACTTATTTCCAGATCTTCATTACTACTTGGGAATTGCCAGTCTAGCAGGCTGAGCTGAGGAAGATGAAAGAGAGAGTAGGGTCATCCCTGCTGAAAGGACTCCCATATGAAGGCAGTTTTCCACCAGCAGCCAGTCCAAAAGAATGAGCTGAGCCCTGTTAAAACAAATTAATTTTACCCCTTTGTGTCTCTTCTCTGTTGTCTACTGTGACGTATCTGTTAAGATTGTAAGCCTGTGGCAGGGACTGTCTTGTTAATTGATTATATGTAAGTTGCTCTGTGAGCCTTTTTGCATATAAAATATGCATATAAAATAGTAAAACTAAATGAAAATAATAATTATGCATAATTAAAATATAAATTAAAAAGAAGGCTTTATGGAAATTATGTATCATGTTTATATCATATGATACACTGTGCTGGTACCATAGTGTAATAGTAGAGTAGCTATTCTTATAGTGTGAAAAAGCTAGTGGTTCTTCAATAGATAATAGTGAAGCATCCATCATTGTGATGGACAAGAGGTGAGTGGAAGGAAGGAGTCCCTGAAGGAAGAGAGACAGTATTCCTTTCATTTACCAGCAATCAGGCATGTAGGATCATGATAGGCTGCTTTATATAGAGTCAGACCATTTGTTCTTTTAGCTTTAAGTGACTGGTGAATAGGAAACTATTGGGTTTTTTAGGACATAAAGAAAAGTGAAGCATCGATGCAGAATCCATGTCTCTCTTGTTTACATACCCATATACAATGTATATAAGCAGAGGAAAAAGGAAGAGGGAGAGACATGTGGACATGAATGCTGCCACAGTGTGAATGGCTCTTCACTATACATTTCTACTTTTAGAATTGGAATGAAATGTTTAACATGAACTGAAGGATATGTTGGTAGATGGGTGCTGAATTGATTTCTGTAGGCTTGGATTTCAGACATGAGCTTTGTTTCCTAACAGTACGAATGCATCTTGGATTGATCTTTGTAGAATTTGGCCTTAGGAATTAGCAACACAGAGATTTGATTATGAATTCCCTTGTTCCCTCAGCCTATGCTCAATGGGTTTACCAAATGTGGAGTGTGAGAAAAGGGAGGTGCTTGAGCTAGTTGGAATTCATTCACAGTATTTTACATGGAGCAACCCTGCAAAGTGACTGCAGAAAAATCCCTGAGTAAAAAATATGTGACTCTATAGTCAGTTCTCCATTTATCTATTTTAGAAAATTTGTAGCAAACATTTTTTCGAAAGTTTGTGGCTCTCAAATAACAAGTGCTATTATTAACCAAAAGGCTATTATTGATTGTTGTGCCTATGAAAACTGGAAAACTTGAAAACCTGATTAGTATG
Source organism: Varanus komodoensis (assembly GCF_004798865.1). Taxonomy (NCBI): domain Eukaryota; kingdom Metazoa; phylum Chordata; class Lepidosauria; order Squamata; family Varanidae; genus Varanus; species Varanus komodoensis. The sequence goes on along the minus strand of NW_025335727.1, from coordinate 14,284,924 downwards.
TGTGCCATTTTCCAGTGCACATAAGCCATTAAAATGTAACACATGCCATTTTAGGCTTGGTCTTATATTTTTTGTCTCTTGGTTAAATTGTCATCTAGACTGGAGTGAGAAGAGGACCCAAGTAACCTTCCCATTTCTGAAAAGTGTATCTTTTTTCAACTCTGAATTTGTTTTAAAGATTAGAAGGTGTTTAAGTAATATAATTTGGTAAATGCTAAATGACACTGACCTCATTTCCTATATAACAATGAAAATTAGTAGTTTCACATTTATTAGGCTGCTATTCCAGATGTAGTGTACACTTAATTAAATGTAGTTTCCTTGTGGTTATGGTATGTGTATCTGTTTTTTGTCGCAAATTCTTTCTAGTTTTACAGTTTTCCACATGTTTTCTTTCACCATTTATGATTTTTTTTCAAAGCAGAGCTATGAGGACTTAAATCACTTTAGTATGCAGCAAAACAGTTCTCATTCAAACAATAAACGCCATTTTAAAAAGCCTTTAGATCTTCTGTCACTTCATAAATACAAATGTATAAAAACGTTATGCAGTTGTAGTGCCCACCTGCTAATTAAATGCAGATTTTTCTCAAACTTGTTTTAAAATCTGCTTTATTTGTTTCAACTCTGCCTCTGTTTGGATTACATATGGCCCTTGTGAAACTAATTATGCTTATGGAGCAGCTGTTAAATTTAGTGCAAGTCATTTTATCCAATATTTTACATTTTAATTGATTACCTGTGAAGAAATTAGCAAATTAGCACTTATTGTGCAGTAACTGAATAGTCTTTTATGGATACTTTCACAGTGTGGTTGCTGTTGTTGTTTTTTAAACAAGTGGATAAAGTGCTAAAGGAATAAAAACATTGCTTGGGTGTTTAGATTGGATTTTTTGTGTGTGTGCGTGAACCCTGATTATCTGGTGTGAAATTCAGGGATGCGGAATGATGCCAAGCATCTGTGTGTGTTCTGTAACTTAGACATAAAAAAGATTGGAAAGAAATGGCTTTTTCATAGGATTTTTGTAGCATATGGGCTTATCTGGATCTGAGAAGTCTTTGAAGATCTTTGAACTTGACTAAATGACTTAACCTTTGGCATGATGGGTATATGCTGGTGTACTATGACAAGTTTTTTTTATTATTATTTTTGGTAGGGAAGAGTCAGTTTAGTAGCCCATTTTTCTCCATATTCTCCATATTAATCTTTTCTCCACCATTACTTCTTTCCTTGTCTTAACTATTGTTATGATACAAATATTTTGGCATTTGATTCTAACAATTGTAATTAGAATGAACTATTTATTTTAAGTATTTAGCATAATGGAAAATAGTTTGTTTTTCTAGATGGAAAAATGGCCTTGTTAAAGTATTCTTTTTTTCTGCACCTTTTCTTCAATGTCAGGCAGGATTACATTTCCAAAATTACAAGTTTATTCCACTCCTATTAGAAGATACTTTTTCAGCTCTTTTCAGCCCACCCTTGGCTTAACCCCTCAAAAATAACAGAGGTCATTTGGGTTGGTATCAGTAGGAAAGAAATTCAATAAATGATGGGCATCCATGCTTTAATTTGCATAATGACAGGTGACTATTGCCGTCATGTCAGCTTGTGATCTCTGAAATTTATGTTGTCACTATTGGAGACAGAGTTTAGACTATGTGGCCCTTTGTTTTGATTCAGAAAGGTGATGATTATATTTGTAGTGTACTAATATTGTAGTTTTATGGCACCGAGTAGTTCAGCATGATTTAGAGTGCTTCATGCATTTTTACCATGACTGGAGTTAGGTAATTAAAGTCAAACAATGGACCCTTGTAGCTGAGTAATTACGTCAAACATTGGAAAACAACAGCCCATGGACCTATTGTGGTCCTTGAGTTTCCCCACTCCATTTGCACCATTCTCCCAGGTCATACCTTCTCCCACATCATGATCTCAATTTCTACCAGTATGTGTTAGAGAGTAAGTTTTAAACTTTCACAGCCACAACACCATGTTGGAGATGAACAGCTGTCCCTCAGCTGAGGAGTAGAGAGGGCTTACTCCTAAATCCCATTGTGGCTTCCTAGAATGGAGAGTTTGACATACTAGATGAAGTTTAAAATCTCCATTCCTGGCTGGTGGGAATCAGCCAAGCGGCATAGAAAGCCTGATTTTTTTGCTGTTGCAATTTGCTTGTGGAATAATGTTAACGGGGTGGGGGGTGCAGTAGGGATAACAGTGCATGACTTCAGCTGAGGAGAGGGGCTGAGAAGTTTGTGTGCACATATATCTGTATGCATGAAAGGTGAGGATTGTGTGCGTGTGCACATTTGTTTACAGGTGTGTATATGAGCAGGATAAATGAGATGCATGAAAGGGAGAATGGGGTGCCCCTGCCCAGGTTTCCCAGCTGGCAGTTTAGTCTTCAAAAGGTTCCTCAATGTATTGTATAGTGACTGGCAGTGGCTGTTCAGAATGACAGTCTTTCCGAATTTTACCTGAAGGCACGGTGGTTGAATGTATGACCTTCAAGAGCTAAGGCATTTCCTGCTTTTTTTTTCTTACAGAGATGGATAACCAAAACTATCAAGCGGGGTAGGGATATTTCTCCATGAGAAAAAGTTACACTATTTGTGAGCTTTTAGGTTAGAAAAAAACAAGTAAGAGTGGATATGACAGGGGCATATAAAGTTATGCATATTGTGGTGGAAGTGGATAGAGAATTATTTTATTTTTTTCTAACACTAGCACCTGAAGCTTGAGGAAATTTAGGATTGGTCAAGTACTTCACACAGCACATAGTTAAATTGTGGCATTTGCTATCATGGGGTAAAGTGATTGCCAAGGAAAACACCAAACTTTAAAAAAGAATTAGACAAATTCATGGAGGATAAGACTAGCAACAACTACTAGTCATGATGGCTATTGGAGGCAGAATGTTTCTTTTTGTCATTTGCTAGGGAATATAAGCAAGTGAGTGCTATTGTTCTCATGTCCTGCTTGTTAGCATCCAGTTGGCAATTCACGGAACAGAATGCTTCACTTTGGTCTGATACACCATGTATAACAACACCTTGTGGAAGGGCCACAGAACATAATCTGGTTGTGTGGGGCTTATCAAAGGCTGTGACCCTTTCCTCAACTTCTGTTTCCCAACTAATGATTGTTAATTTCCTGGCTTTCATGCAGGTTTTCCCCATTTTAAAAGGATGAAGTGTTTCTGGTTAGCTTTAAAGTGAAACATGCTAGTATTTTAAATTCATTTTTGCCTCCATCCTTTTGTCCTGCTAAGCACTGGAGCTCCAGAATGGCTGTCAGACTGAGAGTTTCACCACCCTGCCCTACAGTGAGGCTCATGCTCTCTACCCTTCCTTCTGTCCACCTTTTCCTGTAGTTGGAATCTTCTGATTGCAGTTTATACCAAAATTTGTAGTTTGTCAAACCAAGATATCAGGACAGGGTTGGAAATTAAATGGAATGAGATGGAACAATGTAGTTAATGATAAACTGGATATAGAAGGTTTAGTTTTGTTCATGAGGTGAGGGTTGGGATAGACAGAATGCAAGTCTGACGCTCACCAGGGCATCTTTTCCTAATGCTAAACCATGGTTTAGTGTTACATCTGAATCCATCCTAACATTCTAATGTAAGAGGAAGAATTGTCTAAGTATACTAAGTGCAAGCCATTGAAAACTTTATGGCTTCTACCTCTTCCACCCAGTGCTAAATGCAGTGTGACCTTTTTCTTTCTTTCTTTCTTTCTTTCTTTCTTTTTAGTTCTTCGGGGCTTATCTCTTCTCTTTGGACCCTGAAAACTGCAAGTTTGACTTCAGAGTCAAACATAAAACCATGTTCAAAGTCAGATGTATCCCCATGGGCAATGTTATCCCAGCCAGGTGTATAGGAATGTAGCCACACTCATATAATAAGAGGTATCACATGGTGTTTCCACTTCCAACAAAGCCCCAACAGGACTAGCTAATAGAAACTATATATGTATTTTATTGCATTTGTATACCGTCCATTGCCAGAAGGCTCTCTGGGTGACTCACAGCACAATCATAACAATGAAACAGATATAAATACATAACAATAATAGCTAAAACCATAAATCATAATACAGTAAAATGTTATATAAATGCAATAGGGGGATAAGCACAGTATAGTTAACAAGACAAATAACAACAGAACCAGCATCAAGACAATCAAAATCTAAAAACAAATACTGAATAAAAAGTCTTAACTTGGCATCAAAAGCAAGATAATATGGGTGTCAGTCGCACCTGCTTTGGAAGGGAATTCTAAAGGCGAGGTGCAATGACAGAGAAGGCCCTTTTCCTCACAAATTTCCCCATAATCTCATTTGGGGAGGGTTTATGAAGGAGGGCCTCCATTGATATCCCGAATTGTCTGGTAGAGATATATGAAAACAGGTGTTCCTTTAGATATCCCAATCTCAAGCCATTTGAGGCTTTATATGTTAGTGGGAGGTACTAAATCAAACACCGATTTGTAAACTGCAGCATCAGCATTTTTCACAAAAACTGTGGCTGCATGAAGTGTTTTTTCATTTAATTCATTCATAAGTGGGAATTCATTTAATTATTTATAGGAAACCCCCCTAATTGGTTTGAAACAATCATAGGAAGTTGCACTGGCAGCAAGTGGTGATGACTGGTTACTGGAAATGTGTTTGAAATCATGTGTTTGAGAAGTTTCTACCCTTAATTCTTTTTTAACTGAATTCATAAACTCTTCCCTTGATTAAATGCCCAAACTCTGATTTCTAATGAAATTTCACAGTTTTGAGTGTGTAGACATGGTTTTATGTCTGAATTGTGAGATCTTTTGCCTTTAATGTTTTCATGGAACAAAGGCTTCAGCTGGAATTTTCATAATTTCCTGATGTTTCTCCTTAACAGCTAGTATTCTGAGATCTTCCACCTCTTTAAATGGAGACTAACGTAAGAGCTCCATTAAGATGTAATACTGAAAAATGATTTATTGTTCAATAGGCATTTGAGTTCAACTACTTTCTCTTTCCTTTGGTCATGTGTGACAATTAAGTTAATTCATTTCTTACAAGCACATTTCATTCATTATATTTCTTTTCTGACCAATAACCAGCATTCTGTGGGTGGAATACAAACAGTTAAAAGACTAAAAGTCATGGAAACTGTTAAAATACAAATTTAAGAGAGTGAAATCCATTGCAATGCAAAATAACAAATGGCCCTGGAATCAGTAAAACAGCCATAACAATCTTTGTAGAATATCTCCATTAGATCATATGTCTACTTTGTTTTGATTGACAGATTTACAGGCAATTCTTATGTTTGGTTCAGAGCCTGCAGGCTGGTTTACCCATACATGTTCCTAATTGATTTCTATCCATTACAGAACACACACCTGACTATATGTATGGACTCTAGTGAAATAACTACATCTCACAAAATGTGAAATGATTCAAAAGATTTGTCTGTGGTATTGGATCACTGGCTTCAAATGTACTAGTCATAATCTAAGGGTATTGATTAATTGTGACAAATATAAAAAAGACATGCTACCAACAGTACATCTTCCAATTGGAAACAGGGCTGCTTAGGTTAAGCAGTCTATCAAGCCCCATTCCACACTATTCAGGTCATGGATTCTTTGAATAGACTTTTCATTGGGAGTGCAGGTGACGTAAGGTGAATTAAAAACCAGTTTAAGAAAACATTGTGCTTAGGAACTTGCTTTCTGATTTTCATAATGATTTTATCAGCAATATTTTCATTAATGTAAAGCTTGACATCTTCAAGCCCCTGTAGATCGTATCTGTCCTAAAGATTCCATTGGTATGGAAACATGCTAGGATGGATAGTAAGTTTACTCCATTTTGTTTCTGACATAATTTAGTCAGTACCCTGTGTCTAATATCCTTGGTTATGGATTTAATAAGTTTTGTCATTACAAGACGTTGATTGGGTTTACACAACGTAACCCACACTGAAAAGTTAAGCTGTAAATTTTTTGGCTGAACCAAGCCATGAGAACAAGCTGTAGTTTGTTAAACGCAAATAACCCATGAAGAGAACCCATTTGGGTTGTTTGGGTTTTAAAACTGTTGTTTGTTTGTTTTTGTGCCTTGGTTCAGGCAGCACAACATCCTACATGGCAGCAACAATCCACCCTCAACCCATGAGTGTGCGCTATTGTGTGTCTGAATTCAGGATCCTTTAATTATATTGATATGTTTTTTCTGTGGCTTCATGCTTCAAGGCACAAAGCATTTCCTTCTGCCCCACCTATTTAATCTCACTTGAAATAGTTTTTTTAATTTAGAAATGTTTATGAATGAACCAGTTGCAATTCAAACTAATCTAATATATAAGCCTCAATATTATCGTTCCACTCACTGTTTAACTTACAGATCACACTCCAGACCTCAGCAACGTTCCTATAGCCGAAGCAGTGAAAGGACCAGTCACAGAAGAACACGTAGCAGATCTCGTGATAAAGAAAAACGTAAAGGCAGAGATAAAGAAAAGGCAAGGGAGAAAGAAAGGGCCAGAGGGAAAGAGAAGGACCAGCAGTACAGCAAAAGTGGGTAAGTAACAAAGAAAATTCGATTAATGGGAGTATACTTTGAGTATACATGTATTATTTGCCCTCAGTGGAAGTAGTCTCTTCATTTTAAAAATATTATATCTTGCTCTTAGGTGAGTTTGTCCTTCCCACCCCATTCCAATTATTATCAGCCCAATATTGAAAGATCCAAACAGGTTGGTTTCCAGTTAGCAGCCCAAATGTCATATTTTGCACAAATTACAGCTTTTGGATGCTCTTCAGGGGTAGAACACATTGCAAGAGTCTAGCTGATGAAACCAAGGGTAGGACATTGCCAGATCAGACATTCTCAGGGATCCTGCAGCTGCTGAGCCAAATGTAGTTGTGGAAATGTGGTCCTCACTGGTATTGCCACCTGAACATCCAAGGTTATTGTAGGATGCATGAACATTGCTACCAAAACTTTCAAGGGAAGCCCAGTCTTATCCAGAATATTTATTTATTCATTTAGAAAGCTTCTATGCCGCCCCATTTGCCAAAGCCTCGGGGCGGCTCACAACAATAAATAATAACAATATAAAAACAATATAATTGGAGACATCCTGGCCAAAGAAGTAAAATAAATAAATAATATTAGCAATTAAAATGACGTTTAAATAAAAAGGTCTTCACCTGGCGCCGAAAAACAAATAACGTCAGCGCCAGGCGGACCTCTCTGGGGAGCACATTCCATAGATTGGGCGCCACCGCAGAGAAAGCCTTCCTCCGAGTACTTACCCTCCTAATATCCTTCACGGAGGGATCCTGGAGAAGGGCCTCTCCTGCTGATCTTAAGGGGTGGACGGGCATATACGGACGTAAGCGCTCTTTTAGGTAACCAGGACCCAAGCCGTTAAGGGCTTTATAGGTCATAATGAACACCTTGAATTGGGCCCGGACTTCAATGGGGAGCCAGTGAAGTGACGGAGAACTGGAGTCATGTGAGCATAACGCCCAGTCCCCGTCAGCAGCCTGGCAGCTCTATTTTGAAACAATTGAAGTATCCAGACCGTCTTCAAGGACAGTCCCACGTAGAGCACGTTACAGAAGTCAAGCCGGGAAGTCACCAACGCGTGTGTCACTGTTGCCAGGTAGTCATTCTCCAGGTAAGGACGCAGCTGATGGATCAGCCAAAGCTGAAAGAAAGCGCTCCTCGCCACCGCTGTCACCTGAGCTTCCAGTGAAAGCCACTGCCTCACCTGGATTGGTTGAAAACAAGAGGTCGAGCTGGGTATCATCAGTGTACTGATGATTCCACAGCCCACACCTCCTAATGACCTCTCCCAGCGGTTTCATGTAGATGTTAAATAGCAAAGAGGACAAAATGGATCCCTGCGGTACTCCATGGCATTGCTGCCATGGTGCAGAGCCATAGTCCCCCAGTGTCACCTTCTGGAATCGGCCATTGAGATAGGAGCGGAATCACTGCAATGCAGTGCCTCCAACTCCCAATCCTGTTTTCTATCCAGAAGGATACCATGGTTGATGGTATCAAAAGCCGCTGAGAGGTCCAGGAGAACCAACAGAGACGCACTCCCCCTGTTCTTCTCCCTGCACAGGTCATCGTACAGGGCGACCAAGGCAGATTCAGTACCGTACCCCGGTCTGAAGCCGGACTGAAATGGGTCCAGATAATCAGTTTCATCCAAGAGTGCTTGGGGTTGTCCCACCACCACCCCCTGCTCCAACACCTTGCCCAAAATCGGGATGTTGGTCTATAATTAGTGGCCATCTCTCGATCCAGTGACACCTCCTTCAGGACCAGTCAGACTACAACCTCCTTTAAAGGGGCAGGTATCCGGCCATTCCTCAGAGAGGCGTTAACCACTTCCAAGATCCAGGTCCCTGTCCCGTGCTTGGCGTTGTTAATTAGCCAAGATGGGCAATGGTCCAATAGGCAGGTGGTGGGACGTACTTGTCCAAGCACCTTGTCCACATCATCAGGCCGCAGTAACTGAAATTCATCCATTAATTCTGGACCAGACGGCGACATTGGTATCTCTCCAGAAGCCTCTGAGTCACTAGTGGAGTCCAGCTTGTGACAGATCTGAGCGATTTTCTCCCTAAAATGCTTGGCAAAGTCATCACAGCGGGCCTGTGAGGGTGGCACCAGATCTTTCTTAGGGCCGGGATGAACCAGCCCTTGTACCACCTGAAAAAGCTCCGCCGGACGGCATTGTGAGGAGGCAATGGAAACGGAGAAGAATTTCTTTTTCGCTGCCCTCACCACCACAGCATAGGTCTGATAATGGGCTCCTAAGTGTATTCGGTCAGATTCATCCGTGATTTCCTCCACCTACGCTCTAGCCGTCTCCCAACCCGCTTCATCACCCGCAATTCAGGTGTATACCAAGGGGAAGAGTGGGCTCTGCCCAGCGGGAGAGGACGCTTAGGAGCGATCGTGTCAATAGCCCTGTCATTTCCCTATTCCATAGCTCGACCAGAGCCTCGACAGGAGCACCAGTCTTGTCAGCCGGAAACTCCTCCAGGGCCTTCAGGAATCCATCCGGATCCATCCGGCTCTGGGGGTGAACCCACACAATCGGGTCCGCATCCTTACAGAGGGAAAGGCCGCTCTCAAGCACAAACCTCACGAGGAAGTGATCTGACCATGACAGGGGTGTCAGACACAAATTCCTCACCCTCAGACCACCCTCTTCCTCCCCGTCGAGAAAACCAGGTCCAGAGTGTGTCCACGTTCATGGGTTGGGCCTGTGACATGTTGAGACAGCCCCATGGCCGTCATGGAGGCCATGAAGTCCTGAGCTGCCCCGGTCAGACCAGTCTCGGCATGGAGATTGAAGTCCCCCAGGACATTGGTCCTGGGGGTCCTCAACACCAGGTCCGAGACGATCTCCGCCAGCTCAGGCAGGGAGTCTGTTGGGCAGAAGGGTGCACGGTACACCAACAGAATCCCCAATCTTACAGTCGCCCAACAAGTAGCCCCGGCCTCGAAGGGACTGGAAGCCCCGTGAGGGAGATGGAGGCTCGGTAAACCAGAGCAACCCCCCTACCCTTCCCTCCAGGCATGGCCAGTGCTGAACTAGATACCCGGGCGGGCACATTTGAGAGAGGGCGACATCCCCCCCTCCCGCCCAGGTCTGTGTTATGCAAGCCAGGTCGGCCCCCTCATCCACAATCAGGTCGTGGATGAGGGAGGATTTATTGTGGACTGACCTGGCATTAAGCGGCAGCTCTGTCAGGCCCGGGGGGGGGGGGGGGGGGGTTGACATGACTACCTGGAACCGTCTGGCTGGGGGTAAAACCAGAAGGAGGGACAGGTGTCAACTATCTTTCCCTCCTTCTTCTACGTGGACATGTTAGACCCCCACCGCTGTAACGTCCATTGCCCACAACCACCCCAATGGCAGCACCCACGCGCTCCCCAGGTAACTCAACCGTCGACATGGCCAGGAAAGACTCCATAAAAACAAATTAAAATACAATAAAAACATTAAAACAATATAAAACTCCCCATCTATCCCCAATATAAAATTCCACCCACTGACAGAGTCCTTCACCTGCCCAGCCCCTGCATGGCCACAAACAGCCACAAATGGCGGTGGCCGTCCTTTGGCCGTCGCCCTTTGGCTGCCAGCCCCAGGCCGCAACCGGCGAGTTAAGCTGGCGCCCGCCTGCACGCCCCGCCCCCAATCCGTCATTGCTCTCACCGACGCCAGTGGGGGGGGGCAAGGATGGACGTGGGGAACTCTCTGGGCGGCAAGATGGCGGCGCCCTCCTCAGCTGCGATGGTGGCCCAGCATCCCCGGCCCTGGAATGGACCGGCGGTGGCCGCGGAGTGGCATCAGCTGGTCCCAGGCCTGGCGGCGTGCCTCAGGTCTTCTGTCAGCGTGGGCCTTGGTGGCGGCGGCGGCAGCAGCGCGGCAGGTGATCCAGGGAGGGAGGGGGCTTTGATCCGGCTCCTGCCCCAGGCTGCGACTGGCGAGTTAAGCCAGCGCCCGCCTGCGAGCCCCACCCCCAGTCCGGCATTGCTCTCACGGACGCCGGCAGGGGGGGCGCAAGGACGGACGCGGGGAACTCGCCGGGCGGCAAGATGGCGGCGCTTTCCTCAGCCGCAACGGTGGCCCAGCGTTCCCGGCCCTGGGATGGACCAGCGGTGGCCATGGAGCAGCGTCAGCTGGCCCCCAGGCCCGGCGGCGTGCCTCAGGTCTTTCGTTGGCATGGGCCTCGGCGGTGGCGGCGGCAGCAGTGGCAGCGCGGCAGGTGATCCAGGGAGGGAGGGGGCTCTGTTCTACCCAACAGAACAGGTAGAACGGCAGGCTTTCTACTGTCGTTTCTGAATTTAATTTTACCTTGTTCACCCTCATTCAGTCCATTATTAAATTTAGGCAACATTCAAGGGTTTTGACTGCGTCCTTACAGTTGAGTCACAACGGATAGTGGAGCTGAGTATCATCAACATATAGATCTATCTAAAGCTCTGGATGACCTCTCATGTAGATTTGAATAACATATGGGAGAAAAGAGAATGCTGTTGGATGCCATAGTCCAGTGACTGTAGTGCCAAAAAGTACTCTCCGAGCTTCATCATACAGATTCACCTTGTAGGTTAAGTGGGTGTACTAGGAAGAGGCCATATGCTATGTCTTCTTCCCAGTTGTAGAATTCCATCGAACATAATGAATTCTGAGTTCATATTTTAAAGGTGACAACTCTTAGATTCTCCAGTAGTTCCTAAGTATCACTTTATTTATTTGCTTGCTTTAAAAAATTATATTCTGTCCCAATGCCAAAGGTCTCTGGACAGCTTATAAAAAACAGAAAACCAAAAACAAATCAATCTTAACAATGAGAACACACAGCATGCTGCATCGTATAGGATAAAAACAAGGATAAAACCAATGAACTGTTAAAATATTGGGAGAATAAAAAGGTCTTCGCCTGATGCCAAAAAGAATAGTGATGGCGCCAGGCAAACTTCTCTGAGGAGTGTGTTCCACAATTGATGCCACCCCTGAAAAGGCCTTTCTCCGAGTAGCTACCCTCCTCATTTCCTTCAATGAGGCCTCCCAGAGAAGGACCTCTGCCTCAGATCTCAAGGGGTGGGCTGGCACACAGGGAAGAAGGGTCTCCTTCAGGTATCCAGAACCCAAGCTGAACTTTGCAAGTACATTTGTTCAACTTCAGCACAGTGCACAACCCTGCCTCTGCCAGACAATCTGAAAGGATACCATGGCTGATGATATCAAAAGCCACTGGGAGATCCAAAGGAACTACCAGTGCCATATTCCCTCCATTCAGTTTCCAGCATAGGCCATCTACCTAGGTAACAAAAATGTTCCACCAAGACAGCTCAATTCAGGACGCCATTTGGATCCATGAGTTACCTAGGTAAACCTTCTTCTATATGGGATGGTCATTTTCTTCCACTGAGTATGCAGCTTGAAGAGACACACACATGGAGCAATGAGGGAGGAAGGGAACACTTGCCTAGGCAGCCAGATCAACCCTGTCAATCCTGGCAATCAATGGGGTGACAGATGTCACAGCCAGATCACCCTCACATCCACCTAGGTAAACCATTGAACAAGTCTATGACCTCTGCAGAAGTTTAAACCAGCAGCAAGTCTAAAATTAACCAGAAAGTGATCTGATGCTTACAATGGAGTCACAGGAATTTCTCTACCTGAACAGAAAACTAAAATTTAAAACGTGTCCTGCACAGGATCAGATGCTAACTTGACAAGTTTATGTGGTTTGTGGTAGACATGAGATCCTGAGCAACTCCTGACTGAGCAACCTCAGCATGAATGAAATTTCTCAGTACAAGAAGTCTAAGGTAATCCAGTACCAACTTCAGGATCACTCTTACTAGCGAAGGAAAAGCAGCTGTGGGGCAATGGGTTAGATGATACAGCAGTAAAAACCTTGCTCTAAACTAGGCATTTTTGCTTTCTGTTTCCTCAGAAACCTCTTGTGCCCCCTCAGTCTATACCTGTTGGATTTGGGTGAGCTTTAGGTATCGTGTGGGATATGATGTGGAAGACTGCATGTGGAGGAGTAATATCCCACTCCACTACCAATGAGCATTGGAGCAACTTAGAATTTAATCGTTGTGATGAAATACAAAATACAGGGCAGAAGCATAATTACAATATATGCTAATATACATGAATAAAGCATATGAGCAGCAGTTTATTAATCTACTAGCCACCAATAAATTAGCTTCACAAACTTAAACCAATTTTTAAAAATAACTAATTAATCAGTCACCAAAATTAGGGAAACAGGACAAATTTTGCCTAGTACCTAAATGAAACGGATGTATGATATTAAAAAAAGTTATTTTTGGTTTTTGCAGTTTGTTGTGTACCTTTTGATTCATCATCTACTCACTGGCATAACGAGTGGACATGCCACACTTGTACAAATTGGCACACCAGAAAATGTGTGCAAATTCCCTGTGATGTGTAAAGCCACATTTTGCTTATATGCAAAATGCATATTTTGGATCAGCATTCTTCTCTGTCCCCACCCTGTATTTCCTGATGACTACATTTTTTAAAAAAATCAACCTTAACAAAAAAAACCAAGTCTGTAGAATCTGCACAACTTTGGGAAAATACAGTCTGCAGGAGAATCCATAAATTTGAACACATTTGAACCTTTTGCAGATTTTTCCAGTATTTATGATTATAAAGAATATGCTTGATGGAGCTCTACCATTGGGGCACAAGCACAGACTATGACCTCTTAGTATCCCCCCTTTACACAGTGAACACATGCTGAAAAGAGCCTTTACTGGAAATATCAGTTGTTGGGTAGGTTTATGAAGAAACAGTTATCTCTTGAATATAATCTCCAACTGAGAGTTAGGAGTAGTAAGTAGTAAAAAACTTTTATTGCCATAGTTATAACTATTGCATGCAACATAAAACCGTAGTCTAAAACATAGAGGTTTAAACCATCTAGCTTCTCTGAAAAACAGGGATAGCAGAGCTCTCTTCTTGGGCCTTCACAATCCAGTGCAAATAAGCTGCCAATCTCTCCAGAACCTCAGGCATCTCAGCAGATAAGTTAGTCTGTACTTTATCCATATCCAACCAGCCAGGCATCCTTTCTCTAGAGTGGGACCTAGGTATTTCTTATGAAGACCTCTATGGAGAAAGGGCAGTAGAAGAGCATCTGTGCAAGTGTTTCAACACTGCTCATCTTACAAGTGCATCACCTTTCATCATAGGGAGTCTCAGTAAATCTACCATAAAACAATGCTGAAGGCATGACTAGCGAATGAAAATGCTCTGTGCTCCTGTGGACAATTTTGGCGATAAAAGAAGGTGGCCAATTGGCCACCTTCAATAGGAATGTGCAAGTGTAACGGGAAACACGTTTTATTAGTTGCACTCCAAAGTTCCTGCTGTTCTGTGTCCAATATTCTGTCCTTGATTATTTGGAAAGCCTCGATTTGACTTAAGGCTCCCAATGACTCTGTGTCAATTCCTATTGATCTTTTTTTTTTACAAGATCTGTAGTGCCATATTGAGGGTAACTTGCCTAAGATTCCCTTGCAGACGTGGTATTGTCTCAAGGAACTAGTGTAGCATGGTACCTAACTAAATTTGAACCACAGGATCATTTGTGTTTCTCGTGAGAAGTTGAATCTGTTCTATTTTAAATAAATATGAGAACTGGTATCTAAACTTGCGTGTGACAGAAAGATGTGATTTTCTTATTGCTATATTTGTTAGTTTCAGTGTATCTAGATGTTCTGTGGTATTTCTGTTCCTGGTGTTTGGTTACACAAGCTTAGTATTATCTGGAGAGCTTTTCTTCAAGGCTTCTTACATCTGCACTGTATGCTTTGACAAGTGTTTGCCCAACAATGTTAGAAATGCTGATGATGGTACTGAAGAGCATAAGATAAACACTAAACACGAAGTGAGCTGTAGACAGATTGTTATTTTCCAAGTATATAGCCTTTGAAGTAGAATTTTGTAGCTATGTTGGGATAGCTTATAGCAATAATAAAAAACTGTTAAGGGGTGTCAGACTTAGGTTAGATGCAAAAGATAGAATATACTTTCCCAGAAACTTGAATATGATATTCTGGAACTACTGTTGTTTACAGCTGTAAGCATTCATTTTTGGTATTCTGCTGTGGCCTCTAATGAAACAGGTGTTATGGTAAATTTTAGTAAACATCCAAACCCTGTTTGATTAAAGATTGAGGTACAACAGAGAAATGAGTGCCCTGATTTGTTGATCTGCACAATAACATATTGCCTCTAAATTTCTGGAAAATGTAGTTCTAAAAGATTTCCTCTGGATTATGGGTTGGCAATTTCAGCCCCCTGGCAAATCCACAGTGGTTGTGCTGCTGAAACCTGTTACATTTCTGTAGCTTCAGAACAACCAGTGGCCAGCCACCAAATTTTGGCAGCAACCAAACCATTGCCTAAACAAAGCAAATTTAACTTTAAACTACTTTTTAATTTTTAGTCTACACCACAAGCCAAAACTCCCCAGCAAGCCACATATTGTTCTGCCACCACCTCACAGCAGCAAGTTTGGTACTGGTGGAGCGACAGCGAGGGAACTTCAGGGTTCAAACCTAATTTAGATGCATACATTCTGAGATTAAGAGAGTTCAGAAGTCTGTGTAAAGTAACAAAAATGACAAGTGTTGCATGAGTATTTTTTCATATCCACTGTGTATTTGCTTTAATATCAATAACAGTGAGTTGTTCATCATGCTTAAAATGTGTCAGTGATTACTGGGCACGTACAATTGGGCAAGATACAATTTTAAAGTGTATAGATACAATGTCATATGTGGGAAAGGATCTTTTTTATGGCTTCTACAGTGTAAGAAGAGTATTAGAGGTGTACATCAGAGGTGAGAGAGAATTCTTTGCTAGAAAAGTCCGTTGTGTTTATGAAGTATCATTTTGCTTTTCTTGGGACGGCCAATTGCTTGCAGAATCCATGGAATCAGCAGTGGCACTAGGTCTGAGTGTGTATTTGGAACAGAACCATGATGATTTATTGAATCAAACAGAATTTCATTGCATGGCCAAAATCTAACCAGATGCTTTCAGTTTGCAAAAAAAAAGTCTTTTAATAAATCTCTTTTGTGTGCTATTAAGCGAAGCCTTTTATTGAAATAAAACTCATCTGCCTAGTTTCTGACAAGGTCTACACTAAGCTTAGTATCTTTTCATGTTGTTTCAAATGTGGAAATAACTATTAAGTCACTGAATGTACCTTGTTACTTAGGTTACAATCCAGGCATTGGTTGTTTACGATCTAGACACTGATGTTGCTTAAATGTGCATATTTTTTTTAGAATTTTTAACTCATATCTCTTGCTTTTATCCCTTTGAATATTTGCACCAAACCTTTGCTCTGGTTTCACTGCTCTGAAGAAACTGGGCATATTATCTCTGCCTAGTGTTAAAATAAAATATAAATTTTGCATTATGTAGGAAGTTTTGTATTATGTAGGAAGCTTTGCAGTTCAGCTCAAAACAGGTTGAATCAATTTGACATTGGCACAGTAGGCATAACATTGTGCCAGAAAAAATATTTATTTGCTGGCAGATAGTATTCACTTAAAAAGTAAAAATGAACTTCAGTGTTAAGAACACAATAAGCTTTCTTTTCTTCCTCTCTATTCTCAAACACTAAAAGCAAAGGGTTGAATCCAGATTTATTCTTGGTTGAAATAGACCAGGGAAATCAATGTGATTCAAGTTATTCAAGTCCTGTGATTTTGGTGGGTCTATTCTAAGGAAGACTAGGTCTAGATTCAACCCCTAGGAACATTAGACCAGTTTAGTAAGTTTTTCTTAATCTAACTTAAAGTTCTACCCTGATTGGCAGTGACTCTCAAGGATTGATGGCAGAGAGGTTTTTTCCATAATCTGCCACTGGATTTTAACTGGTTATGCCAGGTATTGAATCAGGCACATTCTGATCTGTGTCTTTGTCCTGAAACTTAAAGGGTCCCATAGCATTCAACCTTGCTTCAAGTTGCTGAAGGAAAGATACTGTTTTGAAATTATATGGGGTGGACACTTCGATCATGTGAAATTAAATTGATTATTACTAGTACAATCTTGTATTTGTATTAATGTACAAGATTATTATCACCATGGTTTTATTTTCTCCATAATAATATGTTTGTAAAACTGAGCAATTTAACACATTGGTTTCTTTCCCTCTGAAATCATCTGGTATACATAATTCTTTGAAAACAAGGATTTAGAAACACTTCAGATATTAATAGGCTCCTGAATGAAATTTGACAGGATGTTCTTGATGTAATTCATTCCCTCATATACCTTTTTAAGTGGGATAGGGTTTTCATCATACAGTGATCAAAGAGTATCTACATAGGGAATATGGATCTAAAAAACTTTTGTCGTTATAGCTATTTGTCATTTTAGGTTGCTAACAGCAACATGTTAATATTATTTAGTGCCTGTTTCTATCCCTGTTCAGATAAGAAACGGACTCTAAAAAGATATTTGGATAGAACAACTTTATATATAACTCAGGAACTATGGAAAGTAATTACAGTTTCAGATCAAGAGTTACTCACAGTGAGAATTTGGGCCAGCAACAAAACTGTATCTCCATCTCTAATCTTATGTGAAAGTGTAAGATGGTATTGATGGTAAAGGCTCTTTTCCCTTCCATGGTTAAAGCCACAAGCAAGTGTTAATCCTCCAGGATTTTCACCACAAGAGAAAAGAACTCTTCCTTTGATCTCCATTTAAAACAAGCAACCCCACTGCCCTTCAATAAGGGTTGTGTAAACAATGAGGGGAGGTAAACATTTATTAACTATCCAGGCAGCCTCAGCTATTGGGAGGTATAAAAATGAAAGAAACAAACAACATCGACTTGGGGTCAGGTATGCACACCTTGATCCAGTGTATTTGTTTGTTTATTTAATTTCTATAGCATCCCATATCCAGAGTTGATTCTCCTTTTTAACTTTCCTACCCCCTTAGATTTGTCTATAAAACATAGGATTAATGTTCATGGATTTTGATCAAACCAGTTTGGGATCCCTGGAATCAGTCTCTGAGGCATCCAACTACAAAGTATTTCTGAGATTACTCTTTGGGGTCTTAACCCATAGTTTAGTGATTCAGCATCATGATAAATTTCTGAGTTTTAGCATCAGTTCAGTATGGAACTTCAAATGTATAGGATGTTAGATATACACTAAATATATGTATATATAAATATATGTATATGTTAGATATACACTAAATAGTTTTCAGTGTTTTGCTGGAAGCTGTGAATTTATCCTTTAAGCCTTGTGATTTTCTGTATGTAAAAATCTTGTTCTGTTTCAGCATTAAAATATAGTTCAGCAAATGATGGTAATGATCATCCAAAATATCTTTGCTGTGGCAAAGCTAAGGTTTTAAAGAATCTTACTCTGCCCTGAATTGAGGTCCACTGAGCCTGGCCATCTTGGAAAAAGAGACGTGGAGATAGTCAGATACTCTGACCAAAGCCACAATTAGATCATTCTCAAGCAGTAAATTAACTTTAATTCAGAAGTGATAATTGGCTAAAAACAATAATACATGACGAACAGTAATTATAAGTGAAATGCTTACCAAAATTGGAATTGGTGAATGATGAACTCATCTCTTTTTTCTCAATGCTTGCCTTTAAGTTTCTTCCCCATCTATTCTACCTGTTAGAGCATCTCTCACTCAGCTAGCTTCCCAGCTTTTCCTGTGTGAACCTGCCTCCCTAAAGCAATTTTCTAGCCTTGCTGGGTTCAGAGCTTTGCTCCCAACAATCCTTGTCAAAGCACTTGGGCAAGGTGAGGTTGTTGGGGAAGAGAGATGTGACATTAGAATTTAAGATGTTTTAAAGACCAAAATATATAGGCAGCTTACAATAACATGAAAACATTTCTGTTAAAATGCAAGATATGGATTAGATTTGGTAGTCTGTCATAAAGAACGTTTAGTGCCTAGCTTGGCACTGGCCATCATTTTGGTAACTTCCCTGTGTTTTGGCAAACATTTTTCACTTGGAATTACCTAATTATAGTTTGATTTTCTATACACTAATGCCCTTCCAATTATCTAGGGGTTTTTGCTGACCAGAGTGTTGTAAATAAATGCCTGTTGATAGGTTTTCAGTATTTGGCAGAAGACATTAAAAATAAACAAGGATTGTTGGACTAGTTTGAGTTTGACAGCAGTCATACACTCTTGGAGCTTGTCATTTTTCTTTACCTCTTAGTACTTTATGCAGTAGGAAGTCATTTATGCTAATTTTTCCTAATCTGCATATAGGTTGTAAGAGTTCTGTGCTAGAAAGCATGCTCAGAACTCCTTTTAAGTGCCTGTTTAGATCAAAGTGGGTCTGTGTGATAGCTGTTGTCTGACACCAAGCTGTGTGGTGTTGTTTTCATTAAACATTTATCATACTTCCAATGTGACAGCAGGCAACTCTGTGCTTGGGCAACATGTTTCTATGCAAAATTTATTGGAAAAGATGAGACGTTGTGAAGAGATCTTGTTGTCTTTCACAAGTGGCAAAGACTAAATGTTTGACTGTATTAAGTGTACCTCTAAAATAATATAAAGTTCTTAGACTGATGTAGCTGCACTGTTGTTTGTCTAATTATGAACTGTGTTTTGGTTTTTATTTACAGTTCACATTTTTATATACAATATTTTCAGTAAATTTTGGTTGAGGTTTATCTTACATACATTTTCCAATTCATTACCTGCAATTATTACAAAATAACTCACCAAATCATATAAGGATTTTAATATATGGTAAGCAACTACCTAATATTAAACAATATAATCGATGGTATCAATGTGTTTTTATTTCTCAGTGTCTAAAGTTGTATAGTGTTTAAACCTTTGATGGCTGAAGTTGTGTTCCATATATGCTTTCTGGATTTTGTTCATTTAAACTTTGAACTTTAAATGTTATTGGAAATTCTGACAGGAACTTTGCCTTTCTTTAATGTGAGCCAGATGAAGATGAAATTTTGACCTTGTTCAGACATCATGACATTCACTATGGATATCATCCATGAAGGGCTAGCTGTTTTTGTAAAGTACCAATGGTGAGCCTGACAGATGATTGGGTTCGCCATGGGTATTTTGCTCCCTCCTTCCCATACCTTCCTTTTTCTTCCTCCATCAGTATCCCAGATGACATCACAGGGAAGTATGAGTCTTCTCTCCTAGAAAGCTGTGGTTGTGAGCTGATGTCAGCTTGCCAAGGTTATCCCTTTGATTAGGCATCTTGGGGGCAGCTGGCAGTGGCATTCACCAGATAGCCACTTGGCAAGTGTGGCAAGGGAATTTTGCCACTTTTACCAAATGGTTCATTGGCTGCAGGGTTTCACTCGTAGTGGAGTATGTTGACCCTGTTGAGACTATGTGACAATTTAGCAGGGTGTCAGAACTCTGGAACAGTTCATGGACAATTCAAAATAATAACAAAAAACCCACCATGGATGGGTAACTTAACAATGGTGAGTGGGCGACTTGGCAATCCAACTGCAAGACAAACAAGCATGGGTGGATTATTTTGTCATCTGAACCTACCCTTATCATGAAAACATCTTTAACATTGCTTATTCATTGCTTACATTTGGATATAGTACATAATCACAATAAAAAAATGGAGCAAGTGTTTTGAAATGATTTTCCTAGCTATAGGAATTGTAATTATGACTGTCCTTTTCTCTGCAGTGGTTAAAAAATATTGGCAAACTGCCACTGATGAGTTAATGCTGTTGGTTTTTTCACCCTATTTGTGACTCAAAATTTGAACCATAAAGGTATAGTTTTGGCTCAATTCAGGTTTTTAAAGTCATGTTTTTAGTCTTGGATAGCAGTTGAAATCTGCAAGATTCTCTTTCAAATGCAGTTAACATTATGGAATAGAGATAATTGTGGCAAGTACTAGAAAGCTAAACTCTTGTGCTCAAGAGAGAGAAAGATGAGGTCACATCATTGATAACTTAGAATGGGTTTGGAGGACTACCTATTTTATGGGCATTTGGAGGAGGAATTACATTGGGAAGGGGATTGCTGACTTCTATTGCAAGCCTTTGAGCAGGGACTGGCTTCTTATTCTTCTAAGCCATGTTGGAAGTCTATTTGGCTACAAGTTGGAATACAAATGTTATAAGTAATCAGATAAATAATAGTTAGCATCAGGATGTGTTTGTTCAAGAGGAGCCCCCAGTATGAGGTCACATTGATCTCCTGTGTTTCCAGCACAGACGCTCCAGGGGGACCACTTTTTCCTCTGCTCTGTAGGAATTCACAACTGTCCAAACAAGCTTACCAAAGGTCCAGTTAGCTTCCTAGATCCAGCTGCTGCTCTGTTTAAGGCTCAGTGTAAGGTTGCCTCCTGCTGAAGTAGCATTCTAGCTGTGCTCTTACAGAGAATCACAGCTGGATTCTACACAGAAGTATTTTAAACTTTTGCCTTACTTCACCAGAATCTAGACTTTGCTTTTCTTGCTGTATCCAGAACTTTTGCCTTGAAACCCTGCCTGCGGTTAAGAATCCCCATACAACTGAGGCTTTCACTTAGAAAAAGAACATTAATGGGGATGGTCAGTAGAATGGAAAACTAGTACTATGATGAAAAAGAAACTGAGCATGTTTCGCCTGAGAAAGACAGATGGAAGAGGGGCATGATATTTTATTTATTTATTTATTTGTTAAAACATTTTTATGCCGCCCAATTCGCCGAAGCCTCGGGGCGGCTTACAACCATAAAGAGTGATATCACTCTTACAGTACTGGAAGGGCTATTACATAGAAAAGTACAACAATTTGTTTTCTGCTGTCCCATGAGGCAGGGCATGATCTAATAACAGGAGGCTATTCAGTTGAATATTAGCATGAAGTTTTTGATGGAAAGAAGAGTTCAACAGTACAAGCAATTAGCTAAATCAGGGGAGAGCTTCCTTGTCTTCTGGCAGAGGCTGGATAGCGATCTTTTATAGATGACCTAGTATGGGTTGGGCTAGAAAGTGTACAAGACCCTTGCAATTATTATTTTATATATTGTAATGTATATTTTGTGTTGCTGAGGGAACTTCTGGTAGAGATTTTGTGAATTTCACAAAGGATATGACAGATATATGCACTATGGTTGCCATTGGTGCTTTTTAAATAAGTATATTTTATGATATTTTATTATCTTATTTAACTTCTCTGATACCTTTCTGTGAAACAAACAAAATTAATACCATTGATATACTTGTTTATCATGCAAGTGGAAGGGGTAGGGAGGAAGAGACAAGAAAAGAAGAAAATAGGTCCCTGAAAGAATTGTCCAGAAAAATGAGGTGGTCCTTTATGTAGCAAATGGAAGCAGGTTAAAAGAATTGATAGAAAAGAGAGATGTAAAAGAGCTTGAGCTGCAGTGGAGAATAAGGCTGAAATTCATATTGATTTGATATAACCAATCAAACACTTGACTTACTATAAAGCTCAAGTAGTATTTATTAACTACTGTGTGATATCCTGCTATTATTTTAAGAGGATGCACTGCCACATGACTGTGAATGTGATTAACATGTTCATTGTTAATATATATTTGCTGGCAAAGAAAGTTATTATATTATCACGTCTGGATTATCTAGCCATTAGGAGTACATAAACATAAACAAGTATTTTAGCTGGAAGAGTTTTGGATAAAGGTGCATTTAAATTTTTAAATACTGTGTTCATGTTGATGTTTTGTTCTGAATATTTTAAAGGATTTTATTTCTTAATTACAAAAAGATTTGTTAAACTATTTAGAAACATTATTTAGAGATATATTGTTTAAAAGTATTCATAGATTTAAGAATTACAGAGTTGTTGTAATTTCTAGCACCATTGTTATTTTTTCATAACACTGTAATTGGAATTATTGTGGGGTTTTTTATTTGAATCATTTTTTCCTTCAGGAAAGGATTTTACCACCTAAAAGGGGATCTTTTTAACCTAAAGGGACATTTAAAACACCCCAAGTACCTTGCATTTTAAAAGCAGCTGCTTATTGTTTGACTGGACCCTTTTAATCTGTGTATGAAGAATCCAAACTGAATGATATCGAGCTGTGAAAATCCAGTTAGTGTGAGCTGTAATCTCTTTACTGGCTTTAAGTAGTTAGGGTAGCATTCAGAAACCCTCCAGATACTGAACTGCAGAGATATAGTAATCACCTAAACATGTGGCCAATGTTTTGCTGTCAGGCAACCAAAGCAGAAAAGTCGCTAACAATCATTCATTGGAAGTAGTGACCTCCTTGTTATAAGATAACATTGAATGTAGCATCAAACCAGGGTTAGAAGTGTGTTTTTAAAAACTTGGGACTGTTCCTCAGTACTGTAAATTAGTGCTGCCTATTTGCCACAGAAGACAAAGTTATATGACCTTCTAGAAAATAAAATGTTATGTTGTCTGTAGGTTAACATGCATTTACTTTTCCATGAAGCTGTATTGTTTAAACATGCTTCTGAACATTTATACTTATGCTTTTGCTATTTACATTTAGCTTGCCAGAAAAAAGAATGAGAAGTTAATGTGTATGTTTTCTTTTGCAGATAAGAAGCTAATGTTTTCTTGGCAACCTATTTAAAATACACACTAAGTTTTAAAAAGGTAGAAAGAGAGGTGTTACTACAGAACTTGGCATTGTGTGAACAAGGCCAATTTTGGTAGAACTGCAGGGCACAAATAAAATAAATAAATAGGGCTTGAATCATGATCCATCCAGCTGAATGTAGTTCTTCAATGCAATGTAGCATCATGCTAGGTAATTGATAAACATCCTGTGTTTGTGGGCTGTCTGGAATAGAATTACTAGAGCAGGGATACGTTTTCAGGCAAGTAGCTGTCCTTAGAATATACCAATGTAAAAGCTGTGTTCAATTCGATGGACCTTCAGTTGTACAAGCCTGCTGTGGATTAGGAATAGTAGTTTTCCCTTTTTGGGTGCTATGTTCTTAACCTTTAGCTTTAAATGATGTATTCCCTTGCTGTTTGAAAGCCCACCTGTCTTACTATGAACCTGTCCAGTTCTTCTTCACACATGTGGGCTCTGAGCCTTTGCAGGTTCTGTTGTTGGGAAGATTTTCCTAGCGAAACTTACTTTGGAGGAAACCATACCCGTTCCTCCCCCATAGGAAGGGCTCCCACCATTTCTCCCAGTTCTTTTGGGTATTTCAGATCTCTTCCTAGCATTTCTTTTGTTACCCCAGACTTTCTTCTAGAATCTTCTATCTCTAAATAAATGACCGTAACTCTGTAATTCTGTAACTCATTCAGTCTGCTTACTCTACTTACTCATTTTATAAATCCAGTTTTACTGCCCACCTTTATTTCAAAAAAGCAAAAACAAAACTTTTGTACTCTCTCTTTAAGATTGTTCCCTGAATTATCTAGCCCTTTCTTCTTCTCTCCCCCCCCCCCCACCAATAGCACACAAGGTTGCATTTAGGAAATGTGTGCTGTGTTGCATGCAAATGCCCTCAACTGATGGGCATGCCTTTTGCATATTCTGTTTAGGTGAACACCAAGGCATGGTCTCCTTTCTTTATTGTCAGACATTCTGTGGCAGGCTTGGAAAAGCTGAGCGGACTGGCTGAAGTCAGAGATCTGGATCTGTACCTTATGGCTGTTGGTGTCATAGTGGTGCCACTGGAGCACCCTTCAACCTCATGAGCAATTCCTGCTTCTCAACCTCCATTGCTGCTAGGGCTCCTAGATGCATTCTGGAAAAAGAGAAGGTGAAGAATAAGGTCGTAAGATGGCAGACACAGGGAAAATGCCAGTGAAGAAGGGCAAGATATGGATGGAACCAGCCACATTGCTCTCCTTCTCTTAAGGAGTTATAAGGGACTCACCACCCAGTACTCCAGCCAGCGCTCTGCCACTTTCTGTGCCGAGGCTCCTGTATTACCCACACTGAGAGTAGCTATGGTGCAGTGGATACAGCACTTCCTGCAACTTATGGCAGCAACTGGCATGGTTATCTGGTTCACAAGGCTATGCATATGGCCACTGCAGTTTTGGTTCATGTGTGCCTATCAATCCCAGCCTGATTCAATCTGGAAGTAGCTAGTGCCCCTGCCTTCCATTTGGGTGAGCCGCTCATTGTAGATCTGCCAAGACAACCTGGCAGATGGGATTGCCTTCACACCCAAGGAACTAGAGTTGACCCTGATGATGGACATGCCACGTCTGGGATGGGGGGGTGCACTGTGCCAGAGGCAGGTCTCTGGGACTGTTGATTGATTGGGACTGGAGGGAGCATATCAGTTACCTTGAGCTCCTCATGCTTAAGAAAGCTGATCACTTTCCAGCTTATCCTCTGGGGCAAGCATGTTCAGGTTGCTTCAGACAGCACTACAGTGGTGTTCTACCTGAACAAACAAGGTCTGCATCCTTGACCTGTCTTACTCTGCAGATTTGGGACTGGTGTCTGAAATGGAAC
This sequence comes from Varanus komodoensis, assembly GCF_004798865.1. Lineage (NCBI taxonomy): Eukaryota > Metazoa > Chordata > Lepidosauria > Squamata > Varanidae > Varanus > Varanus komodoensis. Next base: position 14,259,878 of record NW_025335727.1, on the reverse strand, counting down.
ATTACCATTGTAGCCATCCATTTGGTCAGAACTGACAAGATCATGGCAGATGCCCTAAGCATGAGGCCCAAGGGGATCCAGGAATGAGAGCTATATCCAAATATGCAACTCTTTGAGACCTGTGGAATCCCATCTGTGGACCTCTTCATCATGCTGACCAACACAGTATGCAAAGTCTTCTGCTCCTGGGCTCTGCCTGGGTTTGATGGGAGATGCATTGTTCTGCCTGTTTCCTCTGTTCCCACTGATCACCAGGGTGCTAGCCAAGATCTGGCGAGCAGGCATGTCCTGCATCCTTGTCACTCCGTGGTGGCCCTGACAGGCGTGGTTTGCCCACACCTTCCACATGTCCAACTGCATTCATCCACCTTCCAATGAGACCGGACATTATCTCCCAGGACAGAGACCATCTGTCTGACAGTGTGGCAGATTGGTTGGTAGATTGAGATGCCCCTCTCCATCCTGAGATACAGACAATCCTGGATGTGACCCTGCAGCTGAAAACAAGTTGCTCCTACATGGCCAAATGGAATGACTTTTCAGCTTTCACCAGCAGGAAGTCTTTGGTCCACACTAGGCATCCATCCAGCAGATCATCAGCTTCCTCCATGTGCTCCACACCAGAGGCCTGGAAACTGTCATTCATCAGAGTATCTCCAGTGACAATCTCTTTCTATCATGGAATGGTCAACATTTTCTCTGTTTTCTCACATCCTCTATCCTATTGGTTCCCTAGAACTTTGCACAACCGGATCCTGCTTGTCTGTTCCTTCATGCCTGGATGGAACCTTTCAATGGTCCTGCTTCCTTTCAAACCTTTGGCCACCATGGACCTACTCATCTTTTGGAAGGTTGCTTTTCTGACAGTGATTACTTCAGCCAGACAGGCAAGCACATTTAGTTTCAATACACCGTTCCTCATTTTTCATAATGGTAAGACAGTTCTGTGACCTGACTACATGTTCATTTCAAAGGTCATGTTACAGTTCCACCTGAATCAGGTCATGATACTGCTAGCATTCTTTCCAATGCCGTCCACCGTAGTGGAATCAGTGCTGCATACCCTGGACATGCACAGGGTGCTAGCATTCTATCCGTCTCATGCAAATCCTCCCACCAGTCCCAGAGACTTTTTGTTTCTTACAGTGAATAGTCCAGAGGTGAGCCTATCAAGTTCCCAGTGACTTGCTCACTGGATTGTGGAAACCAACTGAATGGACTGCACCTTCCTGAATGACCAGGCACATTCTGCCAGGGTGATGGTGACGTCTATGGCACTGCAGGACCTCTGCAGAGCATCAGCATGGTCCACTTCTCTACTATCTCAATGTCTTTACGAGGCAAGATTGCACCTTTCACTGAGTGGACCTTTGAGTGGTCCTCTGCACTTCCCCGTCCCCCTGCAGTTCGACTGAAGCTCTCTAGTAGGCCATGTGTGTGATGCACAGAGATCACGAAGAAGAAGGTGAGGTTGCTTACCTGTCGAGGGGTCATTTGTGCATCCATCCACTGGCTCCATGTTGGTGTTACCATCCTTGGTTACTATATCTTCTTTCCTTTGGAACCCTACTAGGATGGTATGGGTGGTCCATTACCAGGCTTTCCTCCCTGGTTCCAAGGCCAAAACATCAGTTTCATGAGAACTGGGGAAAATAGGAGGAGCCCCTCCTATATATAGGGGAGGGAGGGGCAGGGCTTCCACCAGAATGAGTTTGGCTAGGAAATTCTTCCTAACAACAGGCCCAGATAAACAGATGGCCACTCAAAATCATTTACAGGTAAGCAACCTTACTTTTTTAAGATCTGCAACAGGTACACTTTTCTAAAGACTTTTTTTTACCAGGCATACGTGATAGGAATGTTTTTTGTTCAGAGTTAAGATTGGCTCCATTCTCTCAGCTTTTCATAAATCCATTTTTAATGTAGTGTTTCAAATTAGGAGTAGTGCTTTTACTGTTGTTTTAATATGGCTTTATGAGATTTCTTTTGAATTGCATGCTACTTTGGTGACATTTGTGGAAAGAAAGTACATACATGTTACTGTAGTGTGTAAAATTAATATATAGCATAGAAATATTAGCATCATTAAGTAAACAATAAGAATATTTGCAGGTATTGAAAGAGCTCCTAAATGATGTTGCCTGCTATGAACTATTGTCATAATATCGTCAGTTCAAATAAAAGTGTCATAATCTAAGACTGATAAGGAATGTTCTGCCCTTCATGTCAGTGAATTAGGTATGTCAGAAGAGGAATGAAATGTGGAATGTGTTGTGTGAATGAAATCTTTTGCCTAATGTAGGGAAGAACAGAACATTCTTCCCTAGATTTTTACTATTAGGTCTTTTTATTAAGGTTTTTTAATTTTAATTTAATAAAACATTTCTATCCCATCCTTCATGATAAAACATCTCAGGACAGCTTACAAAATTTAAACTAGCAGTACAATAATACAGTGATTAATAAACAAAACATGAATAAGCAATCACAGCCATAACACTGAATAAAAGGAAAAGAAAATGGAATGGGCTTCCACGAGAGGTCGTTGAGGCCCCATCAGTGAGCGTGTTCAAAGATAGGCTGGGCATGCATATGGTGGGCATGTCATGAGCGGAGCTGGCTGGAGCCAGAGGTCAGACTAGATGGCCCGGGAGACCCCTTCTGACTCGTTTTGTTTCTGTGTTTCTATGAAAAGAGAAAAAAGAAAAAGCGACCATAATCTAAATCCTAAAACATTTAAAATCTCAATTCTTAAAGTGGTGACTGAATAAAAAGGTCTTTACCTGGTGCTGAAAGGAGTATAGAGTTGGCGTCAGGCAAACCTCTCTGGGGAGCACATTCCACAATTTGGGCACCACCACAGAGAAGGCCCTCCTCTGTGTAGATACCTCTTTACCTCCTTCAAAGAGGGTTCCAGAGCAAGGCCTCTCCTACCTATCTTAAGGGGTGTGAGGACATATAGGGAAGGGGACGTTTCTTCAGGTATCCTAGTTCCAATCCTTAAGTTGACTTCCACAGAGAGTGAAAGGTTGCAGAAAAACATTGTTGACAAATTATGGCCTATGTTATATTAGAAGATGTGCAAGGGAATGAGGTTAGTGAAGGGTTTATGTACAGATATGTGAAAGAGAGAGAGATATGGGAAAGGAGAGACCCTGAGATAGGCAGACCTTTGTGACTGGATGGAGAGGTATTGCCCCCATCCGGAAGAAAGTCAGCTCCTATACTTTGGTCAAGATTCTAATGAATCTCTTCCTCCTATTCAGTAAACTTCATTTGCCCATCCAGTTCATTAAAAGTCTAAAGCACTAGTAAGGTACCCTTCCAGTCTCCCTGGAATTTATTGGAAAGGAGAAATAAAGATAGGCGTATCTGCATATTGATGACACCAAACTCAAAATTCCTAGATCAACTCTGATAGTAGGTTGATGCAATAGAAAATGTGAGAAATGGCCAGGAAGGACAGAAGCCAGCATAAAACAATGACTAACGTGTCCATCTCAGCCGTGTACAGTGGCACCTTGGTTCACGACTGCCTCAGTTCGCAACCAGATTGGGTTGTGAACAGATATTTTGGCAAAAGTTTGCATCCATTTGCAAACTCTGCATCGGGTGATGACCACAATCACGGCCATGTTTCCTCACGAACATGATCGCAATTGTGGCCATCTTTTCCACGCGAACACTCCATGAGGGGGAGCCATGAGGGTGTGCTAACCTTGGTCGGCCTTCCCACCTCCTTGCTGCTGTTCCGCTTCCATGCTGGAGGAAGGTTCCCTCGCAGGAGCTCACCTGGCTCTGGGTGGGGGAGCAGGAGTGGGAGGCTGGAGAGGCGAGTGCAGGGCAACTCCCCCGGCCGGGAGAGGGCTATGAGGAAGGAGGTAAGGGCTGCTTTCCACAAGCTGAGGCGAGGGGAGGGGAGGGCCATGGCCAGCTGAGAGGGGCACCTCCTGCCTCTCCCCACTGCAAGGGGGAAGAAGCATGGTGTCTGCTCAGCAGTGGTGGCTTGCCCTGAGAAGGCTGCGGTGGAGGTGTGGGAATCGCAACCCCACTCACGGCCCCACTACCACTCCACCTCGGCCTGTCTGCCTCCGGGCTCGTCTCGGCAGCTGTGGCTTGGCCTGCAGCCCGGGAATGTGGTTCATATCTTGATATTTATTTATTTATTTATTTATTTATTTAAAACTTTTATATGCCGTCCTTTATGTATAACAAAATTAAGGTTCAGAACAGATTAACCTTATTTACATTGAACCTTGTGGGGAAATTTGACAAGGTTTGCAACCAAAATTGCTTTGTGACCACGTTTGTAGGGGTCAGAATGAATTAACCTTATTTACATTGAACCTTATGGGGAAATTTGACTTGGTTTGCGACCAATTCAGGTTGTGACCAGAATCGTGGAATGAATTTGTGGTTCGTGAACCGAGGTACCACTGTAGTCAAGAGTATGGTATTGGAATTCTCTGCTAGGTTCAGGAGAATTGACAGGGTTGAATAGTCCATGTCTAGTTCTCAGCATAAATTGTCTACCATGATGTCTAGACTTGCCTTAATCCTATAAGCAGTTGAAATGGATATAAATAACTAGTTTCACAGAGGAACATCTGGAGTTGAGAAGCTTGTACGTGCATAAGTACTTACCTTTATCAGTAGGAACTGCAAGGTGGGAAAAAAGTAAGCAAGGCTTAATCAGTTTGTTTTCTTTCTCTTGTGCCTGCATGCATCTTTTTAGGACTTCATTCATAATTATTATTAGGTGCATGGAATTATATTTCCTTTTTAAAAGAAAATTGGAACTATTGAACAAAATTATAAGAATTTTTTATTCTAAAGTACAATTTAATGCAAGGTTAAATGCAGCACAAAAGTTTGTCATGTACATCTTACTAACAGACTATTTGTCTGTGTGTATGAGGGGAACTTTCTTATTATAGTGCTTCCTGTAGTGTGATGTGAGTTTAGGTTGTGAGCTCAGAGCAAGTAATGAAGGTCTTAACCTGAAAATTCATTCCCCTTTTAATATCAAGAACAAAATAGTGTATTCTCCTCTTTTCATTGATAAAGGCCTATCACACTTTGCAATGCCTGTAATATTTGAGGACCTCACAACCTCTTGTTGTTAGTCGTGAAGTCTTGTCTGAGTCATCACAACCCCATGGACAACATTCCTTCAGGCCTTACTGTCCTCCACCATCCCCTGGAGTCCACTTAAGCTCACACCGACTGCTTCAGTGACTCCATCTAGCCACCTCATTCTCTGCCATCCCTTCTTTTGCCGTCACCCCACAACCTAGAGCCAACTTATTGTAAAGTTTCTGCTGTAAAGCTTCAGCCATTTTACAATAAACTAGCATTGCTTAGTATTTACAGTTCTATGAGCCCATTGCTTGAGACCTTAACCCAGTGGAACTGGTCTAATGCTGAAACTACTACTCAACTGTAATTACAAATATATAAGCACTTACTGAAAAATGCTTTAAAGTGAAACTTGTTTCTGAAGAGTCTGTTAACAATGTGAAAAGCAAATGTTTATTTAAAGCTGCAGATTTATATAATTTGACAGCAGAATTTCTAATGTAGCTCACAGATTTTAAACAACACTATTTTATATCTATATATAGAATTAGTTATTTTTTAAAATGCATGGACTGATGTTCATTTCTTTTTTTTTTAAAGTTCTAGGTATACAAAAGAATATTTTTACTTGCAATTACTCTTTTCAGTTAACCAAAAGTAGCAGCTGTAAGTGCTAACCATAGTATTTGCTGCAAAGCTTGTTATTCAGCATGTCAGAGGAAATATGTTGCCTTTATTTTATTGAATTACATCACATTTTAACTACCTGATACTTTGTACTTGAACTTTCCTTTAAGCAGACTTTTTTCTTTATGTAATACTGTAGAAATATTACTAAATGATGATACTTTTATATCATTAGCTTTAATATTATGTATAACAAAATGAAGAATGGCTGTAATTTTGGCTAAATACTAGCTGCAGCTTAAATGCTTGAGATAAGAGGGGCTGTAAATTAAATGCAGTTACATTTCTATCATGGACCTTTTCTCTCTGTGCTCATATTAAGTGTATACTTTTAGGGATACTGGGTTTTGGTTATATTTTTAAGTTATGTCTGCAACCAATTTTAATATTGGTTTTTAATATAACAATCAAAAGAGGGAAAACCTTTTTAAAATTTAATGTTGCTAGTCTGAGAAGAAAACCATTGCCTGATATTTCTTTGTGATAACCAATTTAAGTTAGGCATAATTTGGCTAACATCACCTTACATTTCCATCTGTGTTGCCCTGATGTTCTTAAGCATCCTTCATGTACCTACTGCTCTGGGCTATTTTCACTTAGCAAGTATGGAGGCCGTGACTATTTTAAACTGTAGATGATATGAATAACAATTGTTTGAAGATCTTACCCTCTATCTCTCTGGATAACCTACCGTCTGCAAAGGATAAATAAGTGGCAGATAGCTTTTGTCGTCCCTTATCCGAGCTGTACACTTGTAAGGAAGAGCAGGGATAATCACCTAAATCTAATTATGGGTTAAAAGAGGCCATGACTGTGATGTGGCAGGGAGACACCTTACTGTATCAATCCTGTTTGCATTAGAAAAATAAGGTTGTCATATTGATTATTCAAATTAGCTTGTATTGGCCATGGCTCACTGGCTTATATCGCAGCTGAAGCACTTGAAGAGCCCAGCTTTTCAGAGAAGACCTATGCCTATAGCATATATTATTTGCTATCTTGTTTGCTAATATAGGGGTTTAAAAACCAAGAATGAGAGAGTTTTTATTGCAAGAATTAAAGGTTAAATGAACCATTAGAAACTGCTCATGTGTGATTTAGTAGCCCCAAAAAGTGTTGGCCAAAGGAAGGCTAACAAAAAATAAGTAGTGAAGCTAATAATTATTAAATAATTTTGCACTAGCTCCTTACAAAAGAGTAAGCAATAATTAAACAACATTTATACATTTTGGGAAGAAAGGATATTCTGGCTGGCTGACAGAATTAAGAATCTCCAAGTTCTCAGCTTGAATCTTACCTCTACCTCTTCCATGAATTAACTATCCTAGAGTCTTGGTTCACTGTCTGCAGTATGAGGGATAAGAATAGGGACCTGCTGTACAGGGTTGTTGTAAAGATACAATAATATCACACATACTAGTTTTTCATCCTTCTAAAGCACTATTTAAATGTTAAGTATTTACTTGTGGTAGAAATAAATGAGTTCTCATAACTTGGTGCTACAGCACTGTGTTCTTCAATTCCCTCCATTGGATATCTATGTGTTCCACAAGAGATGGGGAATTGACTTAGTCCCAGGTGTCTACTTCTAGGAATGTAAGCATGCTGAAGCATTTAGTTTTTTTTTACATATGCACTTTTCACAAAGCAGCATATTAAAGTAGATCAAACAACATCAGAACTCAAGAAGAGCCATACTGGATCATTCTGAGGGTCTATCTAGTCCAACATTGTGTTCACATTCTAGACATTCAGCTGCTCATGGGAAACTCACAAGCTGGACATTAATGTGACAACATCTTTGTACCCAGGTTCTCCGACAACTCATGTAGTGGAGATAGCAAATAAACATTGCAACCAGCAGGCAATTTTTAAAGCCATCCAAGTAGGTAGTCATCACTGTGTCTCATGGAAATGAATTGTTTTCTATTCTTTAACCAGTTTCTGATCTATAAGTGGACCTTTTCTCTAATTCCATTAATGTTAAGCTTGCTCAGAAGCAGTTGGTGCATGATTTTGTTAAAACCCTTCTGGAAGCCCATGTAAACAATGTCTGCCAGATTGCCCTTTTCCACAGTTTATTGACACTTTCAAAAAATTTTGAAAGGTCAGTGAGACAGGACCTACATTTGCAGAAGCCATGTTGATTCTTTTTCAACAGGAATTGTCCCTCTATATTGTCACTAATTTTATCTTTCTTGGTACTTTCAATTAATTTATACAGTGTCTATGTTAAGTGTACTGGTCTTTAATTTTCCAGATCATTTCTTTTTCAAAATTACTCTTTACATTGGCCGTTCTTCAGTATAGAGACTGGAAAACTTAATATTGAGAGATGTTAAACATTTTTGTGAAAAATCAGCACTTTCCCATTTCAGTTACTTAAGAGCTCTATGATGGAATGTACTTTTTTTTTTTTTACAGTTACTAACTATGAGAACGGAGAGAAGAGTTGGTTGTCCTGGCCTGTTTCTAAACTTATGTAGGTGCTTAACTCATTTGTGTGTTGATGCTGAGGCATTTAAATAGACTCATAGATGTACAACACTGTGCTGGACTGAATAGTTTTTTAGCTCATGTGAAATGCCTGGTGTTACTTTGACATGAGACTACACTGTTCAGATAACTGTTATACATCCTTTCTGGTCAAAGATATAATGATGGTTAAGGTGACTTGATCAGTTTGCATGTCCTACTAAGCCCCCCTTAGAATAAGCCACCGTGGGCTGCTTGTTTACTGCTAAGTTGATAGACAATTATGTACTCTGTGGCTTTCCATGACTTCATCCCCTCTTCAGTCTTGCTAAATCGTCCCAGCATGTATTCTAGGTGTCTTTCAGGCACAACTCTGTTTCCTTATTCCCTTTCTGCAATTGACTGTTTGGGATTGCTGGCTTCTTGGCCTCTGCCCTGTCAGATTGTCAAATTGAATTAATTTTTGAGTCCTTGTGAATGCAGTAATTTTTTAGTAATTTTTCTAGAAAACATTTCTTGCAAAAGAGTGCCTGTCTGCCATTTAGCGAAGCATACCCTGCCTTAATGTCCCTTTCATCCTCCACCTCTGTGCTTTCTCCACTACTGAATGGCTTAAAAAAAGACTGTTTCACATTCTACTGAAGTAAGAAACCACCCTTCCTTAAAGCATCTTCTTTCCTGCAGCTGCTCGATGCTTTCATGTTTCATGCTTGTTGCTTCTGTACTGCTCTGCATTGCTATCCGTCAGATAAAGATTGGAAAAGAGTTAATAGAATCTCAGAACAGTAAAGCTGAGGGAAAATCAGGCAAATTCCTAGCAGTGGACATTCATTCCTGTGCATTTGTGAGGAAAAAAATGCTGACTTATTCAGAATACTTTCTGGTGTCCTTTTCTTTTCAATTTTAGGAACACAGGATGGAGGACACTGAGGAAAGGTAGTGGTAGCATTAGCAAGATTACAAGAGCAGGGTCTGAGCAGCTGTCTAGCTGTTCCTGACAATCTGCAATGAAATTGTCCTGTTAGTTTTCGACATCATGTGAAAACAGCCTGGGTTTAAACAGCCCCAAAACAAGCCATGAGTTCTCAGGTTGACTTGAAAAATAAGCTATCCTGTTGAAATGGCAGCAGATTTTTACATGCTGACACACCATGGTTGATAGTACATTGCATCATGCAATCCTTGTCAATAATAGCCCTGTGTAGAATAGGTATGAAGTTTTATTTTAAATAAAACATCAGACTTTAAGAATGCTTAAACCTGTTCTGAATTTTATGTCTGGATCATTACGTCACATCAACTCTTTTTCAAACATTAATCGGCTCCTTCCAACATCGTAGAAATACAGCCTTAAAGTGGAGAGGGACACATTGCATAAAAGATGGAAAATCGTATTTTCAATTAGAATGGTAGTCCCTTGAAATATGATTACTTAAAATTAAATTAACTGATAGACCCAAGGTGGGAAATCCATTTCAACCTGAAGGCTGTGGTTTTTTTTGTTGGTAACCTTCTGGGAGCTGTATGCCAGTTGTCAATTAGGGGCCAACTGTGGTAGAATGACAGTTCTGCCAAAAGTGAGTGGGTAGAATTTAAAAGTGGGTGTGTAAAAAGGATACCTTAATTGATTCTCTCTGTGCCATCTTATCTCTACACTCTCTCTTTTTAATGTAATTCTGAAGTGAAGATAAGACATGGCAGAGAAGGTATTGAATGGTCGAGTGTTTGTCTAGTGTTAATTCACACAATCACAGCACACCCATCATACAGAAAGTGTCTGTTGGGCATTTAGAAAGCTTGTGGTGCTTTGTTGGATATTCAGATATTCCCTAATTTGGGAATCTTTAGCGGCATGAGCTTTCTCAGGAAAAGAATGCAATGCACACAATGCACAAATGAACAGAAAACATTTAACTACTCTGCTCCTCTTTTGTTTTCTGTGAGAGGAGAAGGGAAATCTACATTGTAAATGTAAAGAAAAATCTTTTCCTTAAAACCTGCTAAGCCAGTGGACCTTTAGCATCTTAGTTCTACCCTAAAGTTAATGTACCTGGATGAAAGCAATTTCCCTGAAAGCCAGGAATCCAAAAGGAATGAGTGTAGATCTCATATTTGTCTCTCTTAGTCTCTAAAAAAATTGCTTTTCTTTGTGCTTGTGCATGTTTGCACACAGGTGAATTAGTTATCTCCCTTTCTTCATCATCATCATCCATCCTTCAGGGATTTTGCGGAGAGTGTGGTGGGGTCAATCACAACATTTGGCACTGGAGATAATTTGTGATTTAACCTTTTGCACTCTCTTTTCAGTCACTAAATCTGTTCCCTTCCCCAGCAAAAGCTCACTCTTCGATTTATGTCTGCAAAATGAGGATGCTATGGTGAGAGTGGGAAGGTAGGAGAAAGGAGGAGCCAACAAGGTGAGAAATGGTTTTGTCAGTGCTGGGATGCATGGCCAAGGGAAGTGCAAAGGGAAACTTCACAGGCTACATGGGAAATTTGCAGCACTGATGTGGCCCAGGACACTAATGGTTCCCTTTTTCAGTGGTAGATATAGATCCATATGTGTGTAGAGGCAGTGTATTAAATTAAAGGTATCTCAGTCACCAATTGCTATCTTTACCAATTCTTGTTTGCATGTAGAAAAAGTGGCCTCTTCCCAAGTAGAAGTGATCGCTAAGGTACTTCAAAGTGTATCCAAGGAAAAGCATTTGTATAAGTATAGCATGGATAACTTTGCTTTCATCAGAAACAAAAAACTAACAATCTATGTTGGAAGAAAATAGTGTTAATGTTAGGTTCCAATACCCTAGGTAAAAGTCTGTGTCTCAGAGGCTAGGCACAGGAACATTCATTAGGATTTATCTGCTGGTTAAGGGCTGATAATATACCTACCAGTGTCAAATCAGCATTTGCACAGCACCATGCTAGGCAGATGTGTTTTATTTATTTATTTAAAACATTTCTATGCCGCCCCCGTCACAACAAAGCTTCGGGGCGGCTTTTTTGTTTTACAGAGCAAGATGTGAGCATAGGGTATTGTCTGCCAATTTGTATACACGATATTGATAGCTGGTAACTCTTCTACAATTCAGTTGGTGGGTTTGTATTTCCCGACAATCCTTCATGATAAATAAGCATGATGGGTTGCCATGAAATTCCAAGTATATGCAATGAGCCTGACAGTTGACTGGGCTCATCCAGGTTACTTTCCTCCCTCTTCAAGCCTACTTTCATCTCTTTCTTCAGGCAGTATTCCAGGTGTCACTACAGAGAGGAATGGGGGTCCTGTTTGGTAGCCATGATTCCTAGCTGATTTAACAGCTCACCGCAACTGTTAAAAAATATCTGTGAATAGGGTTGATGCCCTTGAGTGCAGCAGGGAGGACTTGGAAGCTGATTAAGCACCCTTGCCTCTTGCTGCAGAGGAGACAGTGGTGCCTGACCCATTTTCATGCAGAAATGGGCAAATTAGCTCGGTAGTATTGCTGAAAGGAGCAGTGCTGCTTAGCTGATTTCCCCATTAGTGGGGGATGCTCCCTTCTTGGTGTGTCCTAACTAGCCCAGGCTCCCCCCTCCCCACTTCTTCAGGAGAGAAAGCCTCTCCTACAAGAAGGAGGACGCCTGGACTAGGCTGGGATGTGCTAAAAACAGAACATCTCTGCTTATCCCAGGTTCTCAGTTTGCCCCACTCTTGTCTGAGTAGCTTTCTTTCAAACAGGATCAAATAAAGAATAAGCCCACCACCTTGTGTGTGCTTGGGTGGTGGTTTGTGGAGCATCTTTCTTCCAAGCAGGAGTGAGGCAAGAATGAAGATGGTGCTTGCACCCATGGTCCCAAGGTGGTGCCTTGCAATTGTCCCTGCTCCTGCTCACATGTGAGATGTTTCCTCCCAGGTATGAGTGGGGAAGACAATCAGCTGAGCAGCAATACCCCATTTGGGCAGCCTCATCTAGCTGATTGGCCAGTCTTTTGTACCAAAGAAGATTTCCAAGGCAGGATACTAGAGGAGCATCCGACACTTCTGACAGCCATGCCAAACTGGGGCAGCTGTCAGCTTTAATTTCTGGCTATCTACTTTGCAAAAGCAGCAACTGCTATCTTGCCAGGCAATTCTCTTGTTCTGGAGCTTCTGTCACAATGAATTGTATTGTCCCTACTCGGATGATGCAACAAACAATTCAGATAGGAAGAAACTTTGGAACAGACCATCATGTTGACAACTACAATAAATCACAGTGTCTGATAAGACCATTCGAACAACAGAACAGGCAGACATGTTGTTCATAACTTGTTGCTTTTCTTGTCATGGAAACCCAGTCTCTATGTGCAGATTTTGGTGTCTGATTCAGAATCTGGACAATGAGAGAAGATCTAGAAAATTCTGTGCTTTTAACATTATAACACCCATGCAAATGATAGAAAAATCATGGTATTATTCATCTTCTTTAGTCATATTCCACTACTGTAGTCTGGAGAAGGACAGTGAAAGGAAGAAGATGGAAGGAAATATCACAAATCCAAAGATAGATCCAAGATGGCCTCTGGTCAACTGCTGTGTTCTAGTGTCTAATTTTGATTTGTTATTTGAAAAGAAATGCTCTGAAGATGGCCACCATTCATCTACCTTCTATCCCCTTCTGATGCTAGTTTGCAGATGTCACACGGCTTAATATACCTAGTGCTACTTAAATTGGATAGTGGAAAAGCAGTTGAGGAATGCAACTGGGGGAAAACATGGATAATAAATCTAATTAAATAGATTTCTTGTGATTTTGATAAGCTGCTACTTGTCTATAACTGAGTCCATGGAGATGTGGTTTTTTGGATGCATTGTATAATAATTGTATAATTACTTCCCCCCACCCTTGTTTTTTTTTTTTAAGTAAATGGTCAAGGGCACAATCTTGCACATGTTTAGAGAGAGAAAAAATCTTACAATTCTCAGCATGTCCCAATGAGGATAGGATGGTCTATTTATTTTTTATTTTATTTATTTCATCTTTACGCTGCTCAACAGCCAAAAGGCTCTCTGGGCAGTTTGGGGGATTTTTAAATCTAGCCCATAATATTTAATTAGATCTAAACTGGATATTCAAAAGCTTTTCAGATTGATATACGTAAGAATGGTTAACTATTTGTATAAAATAAGTAATCAAACAGAAGAAAGACTATCTAAAATCTGTTTGGAGGAACAGAGACAATCTTTACACAGAAAATGTTGGTTGACAAAATGGATAGGTCAGACTGAATGAGAAGTGTGCCATCAGTGGTAAAACAATGTGAAATAAAATAACAAAACGCAAAAATTATGGAAGCAGGAAGAAATGTGGTCCTGGGAGTAATGGAGGCATGGTCATTTCACACATTGGATATTTTAAATAAGCAACAAATATTTGACAGGGAGCAGCTTCTGTGCAAATATATATAGAATGAAGCACACATTGCTGATTCAGACTTGAACTGCTAGTTGGTTAGTATCTAGGAAGGCATGCTTCTTTTAGTTTAGAATTGTTGTGTTACTTCATTTCCCCAACTTGCTGAACACTCTTGGATGCATTCCAGTGGGGTTATTGCCAAACAAGATTTAGATTTTGCTCTATAATTTTGATTGATTCATTTTCTTTATGTTTAGTCCACTTCCTTGCTTTCTTTCCTCTCCAAGCAAAATCACTCTTTCTCTCTCTTGTTTTGTGAATACACATGCTATTTTATTGTCCAGTCACTTGGGCATTGGAAATTACATTGAAAAGACCCCAAAGATAAAGCAAGCAGAAACATGCAATGCACTCATAATTAACATTTCACATAAAACAAACCAGATCAAACCAGATATGGACAGACAGCAAAACTGTGATTTGTATAATGTTCCCTTTTCTTTCCTGCCTGAAGGGCAAACTATTCATGTAATGAACTTCTGATAATCTTGTGGTAAACAGCCTAGCCAACATGTTGGTAGATTTATCCTTGGACAATTAAAGTTGCATAAGCATAATTGTCATCCTTGCTTTATATAGATGACAGAATAGCTGATAATGAATACATCTTTCATGTCTCCAGAATTACAAACCAAGTCTATTCTTATATTGACTCTCCCATGAAATAATTTAACATTCATCATCAGAAGAACAAATATTTCTCATTTTGTGGATATGAAGTGAGGCTAAATCATTGATTCATGTCCCCCCAATAGATAAGAACTATAACTATGGGGCCACTTAAATTTTCTGCAACTTTCTGCTCTTGAGCATCTGACTTCCAAATTTCTGATTTTATTTCATACCTAGTTCAGCAGAAGAACTGAAATTGACTGTAGACTATAATGCTAATGTTCACTAGGCATTTCAAGTGGTGTTGTTGTAAAAAGCATGATTATCCATGTGATTTCAAATAGTGCTTTACTGAACAATTCTTGGATAATAACTTGGTAAGTTTTTGAAGCTATCATGAACTATCATGTTTTTCACTCACCAATCTAGACTTGGAGTGATTTTAAAAAACAGTGGTAGACTAATTACCATACTGATATCTTACATGTATTTGAGCAGCTGAAGATATTTTTATCTACAGTGAAAATTTCTCAGGTGACATTATGAAGATTATAAGAATAAAATACTCGTATTAATGGTTTCTGCACTGAGTGGAAAGGACAATACAGCAGCAATAAGACACTTTTTTATTTGATAATTTACTGTACAGAATGTTCATTGAAAATTGATATTTGGGGGAAGACATTGTGTATGGGCAACAAAACTGAGGCTGAAGAACCTGAATTCATTTTAGAGAATTGTATATTGAAATTGTACACTGAAGTTATGAGAAGACAGCAACACCTCCATGATTATTATATTGCTTTTCCAATATTTATATTGGGTTCGATCCAAACCAGACTTTTCCAGGCCATTTCCCTGCAGCCCTTTGGCTCTCCTGAAAACCAGTGGATAGAATGGAGCACCAAGACTGCAGAGGATAGGGAACACCTAATGATTTGACAGTCCAAGTGCTTTTCCACTCTTGCAAGACACGTTTGCATCCAAGCCATTGCTATGTAATTTTTATGCTTTCTTAGAAAACATTGATATTCATCTGATTCATCACCTAAATTTTATAATATTTCAACTAAAGTGACACTTTGTAGTAACCGAAAACTATTTCTTGTTCAAAGAAAAATGTGTTTTCACATAGAATTTTGTGAGTTTAATGTACACAAACAATAACACTTTTAGGAAGAATATTAAAAAACATACTGAACTGAAAAAGTGTTAAAATACCATTGATTTAAAGAAATGTTCTGATATTTCTATTTCAAATATATGAATTAATATAAGCAGACCATATGTCTGAATTGGTATCCTGAGGAAACTGTAAGATACACATTCAAATATAGAAAAAAGCAGTGAGATCATCTGTCCACTGAATAATAGCTGATGGGTATTTATCCTTCTAAATTTGAAGTTTCTTTCTAACTCTTAGGGCTCTCAGAGTCTATTTTTGGTGCTTTGTTACAAGTACATATTTTAAAGAAACAATAATGAAGACAAATATTAATTATGCTATATCCAGAAAAATATGACCTAGTTGTTTGATAAATGATAATATAATGGCCCATAGTTTTATTTCAGTTGAAGTTTGTTTCACAGTTTTTAAATTTACTTCATATTTAGTGAACAGGAACATATTTTATATTTTCTTTGTTAGTGGCACTTCTGGGATTTTACTTTATTCAAAATTAAAGTTTAGAAATAATTTACTCAAAAATGTGTTGTCTTATGAGCAATTTAAAGATAAAAAAGTTTTCTAGAGGTGTTTGTTTAATACAATTTTTTTTTTAAAAAAAGTATGTCTGATTCATTCTTGTGTGCCAAATGCTTTTAAAACAACAGACTGAGGACCTGAAGGAATAGAGGAAATGAATGGACACCAATGTGTCCAAATATCTCATTTTGCCTAAAAGCAAGTGCCGGCAGATAAATGCCCATAAAGGGATTTTTTTCCTTAAGCCCCGTGGATTTTTTTTTGCAAGTTTTTTGTGTGAGTTAGAAATGAAAACCATTCATCTAGTGCCCCAAAGAACGGCCTTATTGAATGGAATAACAGTGTAATGTACCATTGAAGGCAGGATTGAAAGTGATTATCTTGTTAACTCTTGACAGTTACCGCCAGCTTGAAATAGAACTGGCAGGCTTGATTTGCAAATGAATTACAGCTTTTTCATTTTGTGCCAGGATCATCTTTTTATATTCTGATATGACAGATGCTGTGTTCCCAGCTTTTGTTTCTCTTCAGTTTTATACTTGCAAATAAAAAACAAAAGATTACGATAGTAATTTTATTTGCATCTTTTCTGTAGGAGTTTATTCTTTGTGGAGAAGTTTTTAATCTTATATTTCCAAACATTTGTTTAAGAATACTTATTGTTACTAGCAGAATGAAATTCCATTAATTTTAAGTACAGTAGTAATTAGGTGAATGTGATATATTTATATGCTTTCTGAAAATGGAAAATCAATTAGGCCTTTGCACTTATAATGTCAGCTTTTCATGTAATCCACTGATGGTAGTACATATTACTTGTATCTGATGGTAGCCTAACAAAATACTATTCTTATATTTCACAAGAATTTTGGCACTGGAAAGTCCATATTTTGCTTCATTCTAAGTGTTATATATATCCCTCTGTTTATGAATATGGATCATAACATAGATATAATAATTGTCAGGCAATGTTATATGCATTGCATTAATCTTTAGCGCATTGTTCTGATCTATTTACTTTTGTTAGCCTTTTAAATAAAGTGTTAAAACAAATATTCTGTGCAATGATATTCTCTCTTGTAACTAATTTCTGGGAGTATATTTAGGTGATGACTCTGACAGTCACTTTTTTTTTTAACTTTTCAGCAGACCACATTTCTTTCTATCATTTGATTTTTATTAGTAACTTTTCATATAACATCATTTTAGGGCATAGCCCTGTGGGGTTGACCATAAGCTCCCCAAATCAGAGATATAAATGTTAAATCACTGTTCAATGGTATCTCAGACAGGAAGGCAAGAAGCTACAGTAACTTTAATATACCTCATATCCTGGTCACTCCAGTACCTGTTCCCCCAACCTATCAAACTGGCTTTGGTTCTCCCTTTCTGGGGTCTTTTATGCACCAGAGCTTAAGTTGGAGCTGGAAATCCAAATTATCCAACAGTATCTCAGACAAAGTTTGGAATCATAAGATTGTTCCCTAACAGATTTTTCTCTTTAAGCAGGTGAGAAAGTTTAGAGATAATTTAATGAAATCCAAATGGTGTTGAAAATGAGGTTACTAGTTGTAGTGGTTTTGTGAAATGCAGTAGATATTTTGCTCATTAGAATTAGTCTTTATTACACCTCAACACTACTGTGCCTCAATGGTGGTGTGAGGAAAGAGACATATGGCGTGCAAGGAAGGGAGGAGGCTCGGTCTACAGAATTACACTGATTCCAGTTGGTGTTCCAGCCTCCTTCCCTCCCTTCCCCTCCCTGGTGCTGAGTCCAGATGCCCAAAAATAGTACAGGATAAAATACAGGATGCAACATGTGGTAGTGGCAGAGATTACCTTTGACACACCTTGCTTGTGCTTTTGGGTGCTCATAAACCTCTAAATTTGGAAGTTTCTGAGCATTTATCAAGGAGTTGATTGGATTGTTCCTTTAAGGCTTCAAAAAGAGATACCATTTCAGTATGTCCACTGGACAACACTGCTGTAGGACACTAAAATGCATTTTTTAAACTCCTAGTTTGAATGTCATACCTTTTGTACAGAATCAATCTTTGGTCTTTGTTGAATGTGGCCATTTATTCACTCTACACAAAGTGCTCAAGAATTGTTCAATTGTCTATGTTGTAACTGGAAAGAAAGTTCTGTAAGGACAGATACTTTAATTTCAGGGAACAATTTAGCACGGTCCAATATAAAGGTCATGTTACACATGTCATACAATGATGGGTGTATTTCCTTGGGCTTGTTTGTTTGTTATGTCCATAACCCATACCAAATAGCAAGTTTATTCCCAAAGTTTTCAATTCCCTAATTTATTAAGTGGAATTGACATGAGCTTTAAAGTTTTTTCCCCCTTCATCATGGTACATCGGAGGTGGAAATAGTTTCAGCAAAGTATAAACAGGTTAGTTTACATCACTAAAAAGAAGTGTTGATAAGATGGGAATTAGATAGACAACCCATAGATTGGATAGGATGGTTGGCACATTTTTTTCTATTGTATGGTTTATCTGGCTTTAAATTCTACATCTACTTCAAAGCCCATATGTATGAATGCACAGATGACTACTTGAAGAACAGTTACAGGTAAGCAACCTTGTAAGAATTCCTAGTTTATATCAAGAACTCTAATGCAGGAGCACATGGTTGCTTTGTATTCTTTACACTGAATTCAAAAGTAAGATGTGACAACTCCACCTGAAATCAATATACTGGAATGGTGATATATACATTTGTAAATAAATAAATATTCTTTGCAAGGCTTTGTGATAGTGGATGGAGGTGGAAATAGAACCAAGACCTGTGTAGGCAAGGAGTAGCTACTTGGCAAGATAAAATAGGACCTGAGGTAAAGGTAAATCAGGAATAGTGGAGGGTTAGCATCAGCAAAGGTGCATCAGAATCAGAGACAAAAGGGGAAGCAGGTACAAGGTGAAGGTCAAGACATAAATGCAGACACTGCGAGATTGGAGACAACCACCAAGACAGGAACATGAAGACTCATGTCTTTATGGCAAAGTTTGATCCCCTATGGCTCCTAGGTGGTGTACATAATTGGACTGGCCCTAATCCTGCAAGCAGGTCTGATGCAAGTACTTGGAAGGTAAACCAGGGTGCCCTGTCTGTCAGGCCAGCAGAGGTACCTGCAAAGCTCTCCAGATCCTGACAGTCACAAACAATGCTTTACTTCAACAAGTAAGCATGCTTTATCATTAGTTGTTTGAAGCCATGCTGATTTAGAAGTGGTCTGTTGGCAAGCACATTTTCTTCACAGGAGTGTATGTTACAGATTCAGACAACATTTGGGTCTGTTGGTTTCTGTTCTAGAAAGGACAAGGGTGAATGTCATGCTATCTGGTCGGTTGTGGTGGACGGGGCATTTTTTACTTAGCTTGCCCAAGCAAATGGACAGAATATTGGGGTTGTTTGGCTAGACAGATTAATCTGAGTGAAGTACCAGTCTTGAACTCTGATCTTTAGATAGATAGATGGAACGATGGGTAGTTAAGGTTGTAAAAGTAATATGTTAGACTATATTTTCAACATTAAGTGATTTCTGTCAGCATGATATTATATTGCTGCTCTCTCTGTTTTGTTTTGTAGTGGACATTGGTGTTATGACTATTCTGTCCTTGGATCTGGGCCTTTTCTGTGTAACCATTCTTGTCTTTCATTTCTTCTCCTTTAGGGCCTAAGTTAACTTCTTGTTTTTTCATGACATGTACCAGTTATATTTACAGTTAATTATTGCTGTAGGAGGCACCTTTTCTTTTTTAATATATTGGAAACCATTTGATCAGGGGAAGAGTCTGATCTGAGCAGAAAAGACCATGATTTAGTACAAATGAACAAATAGGCCCAATTATATAAAAAGAGACCAGATTTTCTCTTTTATTTATAAAAATAAATTGATTTTTTTAAAAAAAGAGATTATATCTTTTTAAAATAAATATTCCCAAGTAAGTAATGAAATCTGGGCAAAGTCTAAATTGCAACTTAGCCAGTACCATAATTGACATTAATTCAGACTTTGACCAGTTAATAGAAGAACCAGACAAAGGGCTAGAAGTATTGATTATCTACATCAAAGCTGGTATAGATGATTGGAATTTCAAGATAAATATTAAAAGATCATTTTCATAAAGAATACATTTAAATAGAACTCCACCTACATGACATTCTGAAATTCCTCCTGCAGAAAGGACTGGAGTCACCTTAAAGAATTGCCTTCCAATTCCATCCCAGTCAGGTGAACCAGGATCCCATGGTCAATGGTGTATAAAGCTGCCAAGACTTCCTTCAAAGCTGCCAGCACTTGGGGCACACAGACTCTGTCTAATCCCCAGTATCTATCATCTACCAAAGCAGTCTCTGTCTCATAAACAGGCCGGAAGCATCTTTGAAATGGATTAGATTTACATAGTTTAGAGCCAGTGAAATTATTAGAGGTCATTGTGGACATGATGCAAACTCAACTGAGTGGAAAGCTTGCCTATTTATACTGTTTATGTACTTCTGGGTCTAGGAGATAGCTCATTGTTTTGAAAAGCAGTGAAGATATAGGATAGGTGGGAAAGAAAATAAGAAGCAAATGATATTTCATACCAAGTATCATAATATATTAAGCTTGCAATCTACATCTGAGAAAAAACAATTGAATACTTCTGTGCATTTAAATGTTACTGGATTCTACCTGTCGTGCTTCATTTGCTAACAATTTGAGAGACCAGCCCATGTATTGTTGGTGGCATAGAACTGGGTTTACCCAAGTTAACATATTTATTATCATATAAATTAATGATGGCAAGCCCTTCTTCTTGTGCCCTATTTTAAAGCAATTAACTGTGAACATTAATAGATCTATTGTTCTCTCCACTTAGTTACTTAGCCTGAATTGCAATCACTTTTAGTGTTTTCTGGTATTAGAAAGAAAAATTCCCTACATAGGAGTCCTGCCATGGCTTATGCCTATAAAATCATTCCAAATGTTTGTGACAATAATTCCTGAGTTCTGTTTCTCCAAATAATACATTAATTTCAGAGTACAGAATAAAAATGCATGTATCTCAGGAATTAATGCTTGGAATCCCATTAGCAGCTCAGGGCCATGCAAGGAGTTCTGTGTTTAGTTTTTTGAATGGCACATACCTCTGCACTATCACAAACTGCTTTGGGACTGCATTCAGTTTCAGATGCCACTTTTCACTTGACTTCTGTATTTTTATTTTTTTACCTTCTGTGACAGTACTGACTGGGTTTAGACAACACAATCGCATACTTAAGGGTTTAACATGGATTTAGTGTGGATGGCTATCGAATTGTAGAATAGGTTGCTTCTTTGTCTGAATCCAGCCAAGATAAACCATGTTGAACAACCCATCGTCCACAAGCCACTGGCAAACCATAGGTTCTTTTCCTGCTTTGTTCATGTTTAGCAAGCCATGGTTTTTATGTGATTGAGTTTGGACAGCACAATAACCCAGGTTTCAGCAACCCATAGTTCAGAAACACCCTATATATAGCCCTAGAGTTTGGGGTTCTATTAGTGAACCCAGTCACTGAATGAGTTGGTTTTCTACCACAGCTACCCTAACATCAAGAAGCTGCTAAATTCAGGGTAACTCTGAGAACTTAATGTATTATTTGATAAAGATTCCAATCAACTTAGGAACTTTTATGTGCTACACAGACAAACACACAGATCAAAGAGAAAGACCATACCCACTTGGGAAGGAAGGGGAGCTGTGATTAAAGCCCAGATATTTCTCTTAAAGCATCAAAGATTGTTTTTTTGATAAAAATAAGTGTAAAGTCTTCTTAGACTTTCTGAATTGTGTCCTTAATTATTAAAATTCTTGTCCATGTACGCAAGTTTAACTAGCTTTTATTGCATGTTACTGTACAATACATGAATGAAATCCACATGGCTTGAAGGGAAAGTTCCATTGAAAGTGACAGGTGCCACAAAGTTTATTTAGGACAACCTCAAGCATGTCTGTTAGTCTTATAATGTTTGACTTAGGTATGTTCAGCTACAGTACTCTCTGCTTCAAAACCTTGTGTTACACCAGTATTACTCTGTGCTCCTTCAACTACAAATTGGATGAACAGACAGTGACACTTTTTCAATATTATTACATTAAACCAAGTGGATTTTGATTGATAACCTAATATTCAACTAATGCAAAACATCAATCATGGCAAGTATATTAATTATTTAATATTGCAGTCTAATTCAGAAATCGATGTGCTGCATGAGGGGAAGGGAAACGCGCTGTTCCCAGAAGACTTAAGACAGGGAATGATTAAAAAAAAAGACCTGCTATACTCTCGTGTGTTAGCTCGATACTAATCTTTATTCATTTGCCAATAATCTCTTCCCATTTTCCACTTCAGGACCATTTTATCAGTTTTGAGATCTATAATTGAATTAAGTCTGCTTTCAGCACAGAGCAAAAAGAGTTGCACAAATATTGATGAAGTCATGACAGGGACAGCATAGGAGACAGACCACTAAAGAGGACAGATTTGATACCATTAGCTGGAAGTTCCCTGTATCAGTGACCTGGATCTTGCTTCCTAGCAATTAAGTTCATTAGGACCTTTGGCACCAAGCAGTATAAATACAGGACTTGAATTCTCTTTTAATAATGCATAGTGTAGTATAGTAAATTTTGATTATTATTGTAAGTGTTTGATGAATCCAACCTTTTCTGTGATGGATTTTTAAAACAATTTATACTGGACAAGAATGAATATCTGCTCCAACATTTAAAGTGGGAGAAACCTGCATCAAAATCATTATTGTGAGGTATTTATATAGAAGCTTCTAGAATGTATTTAAAGGACTATGCAATTAATGTTTTCTGCTGTACAGTTGATGTTCAAATAGTAATTTATTTGGATTAATCTGGTACTGTAGTTTTCCTGTTGTAATTTGCCCAGGTAGCAAATGTTGCTTGTGCTCTTTGTCCAAACTAATGGAAATTTCCTGATCTAATGAAACCTTCACAAGGAATTCATGCTTGTTATATCCTTTCTTTAATCTTGCCTCCTGAATACATCCAAATTATATTCATTTGATGCTTGTGCAGGATACTTGGCTCTTAGAAGTAAAGTTCTTTTAAGGCGCTTGAGTACTTGCCAAGTCACCTAAAAATTCCTCTTGGTCATCCAGATACTCTTCACAGGTAGGGCCAGGTCCAACTTATTACAGTAAGTTGAAGTGAGAAGCAACTGAGGCATGTGTTTCTACGCCCAGATCTGCATTCACTAGTAGCAACTCAGTTGACACATCAAGCTAAGCTTGGCAGAATTACTCTTTATGAAAGCTACCACCTGCATATCAAGTAGGACAACTGGGTCAACAAGTGCCTTCAAACTGTGAATCTGTTTTTTCAGAGGTAGTGCTGTTCTGTCCTAAACAGACTTATTTCTAGATTGGCATTCTTAGTGACCACAAGCTCCTTCACCTTGTTTGAGTTAAGCTTAATCTTCCCATAAACCACATCAAGTCTTTCACCTATTTCAGACTGAATTCAGAATCTCCACTGCATTCCAGGAATAAGATACAAGATGGAATCTTGTAAGCGAATGGCTATGGCATCAGTCAGAAATCCTTTTTGTAACCTGCTATTTAGAAAGGATCAGAACTACCATGAAATGATGTATCTGGAGATCATCCTTGATAGGTGGCCCAGAATAGGGAGAGGGAGAGGAGGGGAGAGGGAGAGGGAGAGGTTCCTTTGAGTTCCTGGTGTTAGTTCAGTCATTGTGTCCATGGTAGATTGTCTCATCTTACCTGAAACTTACCTGGGGGCCTTACATCTTTGCTGTCTGTGTCTTGGTCGCTTGACCACAATATGTTCATAATGGTGCTTACTTTTCTTGTTGGTGAATATAGTTACTTTCTTTCATGTGCCTGGATTGCTGAGCTGAATTTCTTTTTGTTATAGTATTTAAATTGTTTATTAATTTTGCTTTTTGTGTTTTGTGCCAAAATGTTTAATGTTGATAGAACTTTTTTTACAGAATGCTCAATTAGAGGATGTAAAATTTTGCTATAGTAGACAGTTCCAACTGAGAACAGCACACAGACATCTGTGGCAGTGTTAGCTGAAGGGTCAGGAGAGACAAATACTTTAATGTTAAATTGATTCATCCTGTTTGTTTCTTTTGGCTCTCCAGATTAATCCTCTAAATTCAAACTAGCAAATGGGCAGAAGGGAGTCTGAGTCATATTGTCTTTTCTAAAGAGGTTGCTGTGTTAGCCCATTGCCGCAAAAAATAAGTCTTATGGCATCTTAAGGACTAACAGATTTAATATTCATAGACTAGAATCACTTTATGTGTCTAATGCAGCAGTCTCTAGTCCACAAAGTATTAGGTCATAATAGAGTCATTAGTTTTCTAAAGTGCCACATAACTGTTGTTCGTGTTGCCGTGTGTTTCTGCATAGTAGGCCTGTCTTTTCACAGCCCAAGTTTTAGCTCTAGAATATTGGCTGCTTATTTGCTCCCTCTACCTTTGCAAAGGCAAGCAACATAGCTGTCTCTTAGACTTTAGGGAAATAGCTCACCCATTGCACTTTGGAGCTAACTATGCTCCAAATGGGGAGACCATTGCCTGGTTTCATTCCAAAGAGCCAAAGCTTTTGGATATATACAATTTATACCCCTTTCTGTCTGTAAATTGTACAGGGCTTGCTACAGCCTCATTAGGCTTTCCCACTACTCTTTCCTGTGTTATGTATCTGAATACCTTAATTTGTCTCCTCCCTCCTGCATAGTTGAAAGATGTGAAACTGGTTTTCCATGAGGGCTCCCGTGGTTCAATTTATCACTGTTACTTAAATTGGTGTCTTAAGGAGTGGGATACCAACTTATACAGAGTTTTGTCTAAAGGGGGAATAGAGTCTTACCAAGTCTGTGTATGCCCAGAGAGAAAAATAAAATAATTCCCACCATTCTCCATCCCATTTTTTTGGGGCAGGATGAGAATTGTAGGGTTTTGTTTTGTCTAAACATGAATAGAATTGGACCTTAATGTTTTAGGAACAGTTGTGAGGGAGGGATAGTGCATCTCCCCCTCCTGAGAGTAACAGACTTCCCTGTAGTTTCTTAGTGATGGCAATGAAGAGGAAGACTTTGCAGCTTGGTTTCTATTACCTGGACTTTTTGATGACCTGTTGAATTAGAGAATTTGAGTGAATTTTTTAAATGAAAAGTGTGTGATATGCTGACTATTCTAACAAACCTGGAAAATGTTTTGCTTTACCTGTAACAGAAAGAAGATGGCTTAATTAATGGTAAGGTATGTTCAGCATATGGTCTGAGGTTATACACCACAGTGCTACTAAGCCCCATGACATTGAGAATAAGTTCAGTTCTTAAGCTTGTTGGGACCTTGCTCAAAACAAACCTCTATCATTGGCTTTGGATAACGCAATGAATCCTTTCCATTTTAGGGAAATAGATATGTTGATACTAACAAGTTGAATACATTTTATATCATTTTTATTTTAAAAGCAACAGCAGTTGCATGCAAATAAAAGAACGTGTTCTGGCATTTTCAAAATTTTGTCACAAAAATGAAGACATATGCAAATTTAATGGCTGGGAAGTAAATTGTGAGGAAATTTGTGCAGCTGCATTAACTGTTACTGTAGATTTGCTGATTTCCCCTCCATTTACTTCCGAGGTCTTTCAGCATTTCCCAAAGTCTCGAGCTACTTCAGAATGCAGCGATACCAACTGCCTTCCCTTTTGGAGCATGCACTGCTAGAGGTTTTCTGACTTTCTTTTAATACCTTGAGCAGGCAGCTGAATGGAACCAGGTAAATGGTGCCTCATGGATGGTGGATGGTAAATACTGCTGGTGCTCCAGTTGCCCTTTTTTATTTTGCTAGGGTGATTTCCTTTACTTGTTCAGAATATTTGTATGTTTTTTGGACTGGAATATGCATGCAAATTTAATGACTGGGATGTAAGTGAAAGAGAATTCTGCATAAATTTAATGTCAGTTGCTACTTGGTACCTTAAGATGAAATTTGAGTTATGTTTTGTTGATTAGGTTTTAATAATTAAAACATTTTGGAATTGAATTAAACCAAAATTCTGCAATTTATAGTAACTATTTGCTTTTAATGGTCTTGGTTTGGATGTGAAAAGAAAGCCAGAAATACAGTATGAATTTCTTTTCTTTCGTAACTTTCCAAATTAAACCTAAATTAATACAGACAAAGGTTTAGTAACTATTTAGAACTTATGTTCTTCTGTTACAGGGATGCTGGAAACGTCAAAGCTGGATTAGAACATCTGGTAAGTTCTAATTTTCTCTTGAATATTTGCATTATCTTTGATATCTGCATTCCAAATGAACACTTTTGAATGAGCTTTGAATACCTTGAATTGAGAAAGTCAACCATTTCCCAGAGGGTCAGCTTACTGTTTTTATATGAAGGCACTTACATTTTCATTTATCTTATGTTTCAAGGGATTTTAATATTTTTAAATTACTTTTTTGATGTAGAGATGAAATAAAATGCATATAATCCTTGGACTGATGACTGCCTTAATTATAAACAAAAAGTTGTTTGGTGTTGGGTTTTTAGTGTAACTTGATCTGAGAAAACAAACTTGAATTTTGAAATACACATTCAGATTTTGCATACACCAATATGGTATTTCAGTCATTTGAAATATCTGAAAGAAATACACAGCATTGTTAAAACAATATGTTTATTTTATGAAATATGTAGTCATTTAAAATCTATTTAGTTCTGTGATATACAGAATGGAAAAACATGAGTGAGCACACCAATTGTGAGTGAAAACAAATATGTTGAACATAAATACAGTGCTATTACAAATTTGATATCTATGAAGTTTTATATATAAACAGTAATTATGATAATACATAATAATGACTTGAAGTCAGAGAACTGCTGGTTGTGTTACAGTTGTGCAGCTGAGCTTTCCTAACTACTCCTTGTTTAAACATTCTTACCCTATTAAAATCACCCTTGAAAGGCAGGGGAACATCAGGAATATCATGGAATTTAGTGTGAAGACTGTAAGGTGTGTCTGTGAGACAATTTCACTCCTTCCCCTAACAGATTGGAATGTCTTCTACTTGAACAAGTGTCTGCTGCCCTTTGGATCTAGGCAGTATAATTTAAGTCACATATGCTGGAATCTTGTTAAAATTATTTCCTGAGGGATACTTAAGTTAGTCTTCTGTAGCACAAGTGTTCAGTGGCACTTTAAGGCAAACAAATTTAGTGTGTTGCATACTTCCCACACTTCATCAGAACACTGAAGTGTGCTGATATTGCTAAATTTATTAGGGCGCATTCCTATGTACGTTTGGACAGAAAAAGTCCAATAACTCCCACCATTTCCCAGCCCATTTTCTAGTGACACTTTTTCTTTCTCTAACAATGCATAGAATTACTCTTTTAGTTAATCCTCGAGGTGCCACGGGGCTTTTCTATGCTTTTGTTAAAATTAATAATCACAATTCTTGTCTGGATTAACTTTAAATTTTTCCTTGGACTATATAACCTGATAATACTGCAGTATTCTGCCATAAATATTTTTTTCTATGTATCTGTCAAATGCTAACTGCCTCTCTTAGATGTTTTCACCCATATGTAAACCCTTGAAATTTAGCTCAAATGTGCAATGAGCATCTATCAGATGAAATTGTGTGACTGCTTCATATTGCTACAAATATACCTTTGTGGGCCAGTGAGGTTTTTTCTTTGTAAAAACTTCCTACAACTTTTAATGTAACATGCATTGTACCATGAAAAGCCATCTGTTGACTTTGAGTGATTATAAATAACTCTCTGTATGTTTGTAAATGAAATTGTTGACTGTCTTAGATGAGTTTAACTAATTTTCTACTATATAATTATATGCTGACTTAATGCCCTTAACATTTTACGGTGAGGTTAATTGAAATCTAATGTGTTTAGTGTACTGTAAATGAGCTCCAGGCTTGATAGATAAATACAATGGTTACTTCCTCTAGACTGGAAACAATACAATAACATGAGACATGAAGTCAGCCTTACTCAATTTGGTGCCCTCCAGAAGTGCTGGATTGTAACTTCTATAATTAGGAGTTGCAGTCTGACACCTAGAGGGTGCCAGGTTGGACAATGCTCTGTTAAGTATTATTAATGAAATCATCTAAACATACTAGACATCAGCATAAGACCTGGATGATTTTCTTACAAACTTGGCTACTTACTCATAAGCAGTGGTAATTTATTCTATTGGGTTGTATGTGTTTTTAGAAAACTCTTTTTATGTAACATAGTTCAATAAATTTTAGTTTGGCTAGTGCTGATTCCTGAATTGTATTTTTTCTTAATTCTCAACCCCTTATGAAAATATTGAAAAATCAGATAACTTCTCATTATAAATGATTTCTGTCCCTCTGCCCCCCATTAAGAAGAAATAGCGACAGGAAATGGGGAGACTTTCAAGTGTCATTGTGGTATCATAAGATTATTTTAGGAATGCATGTGTTTATATCCTAATAAAAGGTTTGATGTTCAGAAAGTTGGTTCTCTGTCATGAGCACTTTGCAGAAGATGACAGTTAATATTTGTGAGAATGAACATTTTCAGGTTGTGGTTGCTCAGGTGTACAATGTTACTTCAACAGATCTTTGCTCTTTATAACAAAAATAAAATGTCTAAGTTGTAAGTAAATCTGAGTGGCAGTAGGATCAGCTGAAGTATTATGCTTTTGCTCATTTAGATCCATTAGGTTTACATAGCTTGTTCTTTGAATTGTGATACTTACTGAGCAGTAGAAGAGCTGAAATAGAAATGGTGTAGAAATCAGCTGTGGTGCCCTGGTTATGGAATCAGCTTCCTAAAGAGATTTGCCAGGCACCAATACTATACATCTTCCAATACCAGGCTAAAACCATTCTATTTTCACAATATTTTACTTTATTTTATATGACTCTGTGGTTATTTGTTTATTTAATCTGCTTTTGATTTAACTAATGTTTAAATCATTTCTATTAGACTATATTCCTGATTTTATACTCTGCTTTGTTCTCATTAATGTGATATTTTATTGGTTTTTTGTGATTGTTCTATTCTGGCAGGGTATGTTATGCTTCAAATTTTTAATATGTTGTAAATTATCCTGAAAGTCGGCGACTAAATGGGAATGGTGTAATTGCCCTAAATATAAATAAATAAATAAATATTCCATCTTATTTTTTCTTAATAATTATGGAGGGGTACCATGTTTGTTTGTTTGAAATGAAAAGACTGATTCTTTTCTAGCCTGACATTCTACAACAATGACCAGCTTGTTCTTGTGGTCAAAAAAGGAAGCCTGACCATTTTAAGTGTTGAGTTGCAGACTGTCATTAATAGCTTGTTAGCCCATCAGTGGTTTGTGTATAGTTAGTGCCTTTGAGCAATATAGACATTCCTCTTGTAACATGTTAATCAATAACCACCAACATGGGTTGCTAAAAGCTCTTCCTAAGCAGGGTTATTGCTAGTAATATTATTCATGATCTTCGTTGGTGCTTGACCACTAAGGTCTGTTCAGTCCGGGTACTCATGGAAAATAAACATCTGTATTTATATGCGACTGCCCATGGTTATGTAAATAAAAATGTAGCATCGATTAAGCTTGTAGAAAAGCCAGTGCTGAACAGTTTAGTATTCAGTTCTGGTTTTGTTTTTGTTTAATACAGTGCTTTTCTGAGTCTCATTTTATCCTTAAATGTTTTTATGTAGCTCAATATTTCTGCTCACTCTAAAGGTATGGTTGTATCACGAGTCTTAGAGAGTTTCCAGATTACTTATGAAGGTGGTCTTGGGGCCTTGGTACTTGCATTCAAGTCATGGGGCAGTATTCTTGGGCTTCCAACAGGATTTATCAACGTGTATTTAAAAGGTTTTATGTGCCATTATTCTGTGGAGCTTTTAAGGTGGTTTACAAGAACAAGATACATATAAAAGATGACAATCTATTAAAAAAACCACATTCAAATGCATTTAAAAATCCTGTCAGAGTACACCCTATGGCTATTTTGCATGGTGTATTTATTTATATTTTGTTTTTGTTTTTCTACTGTGAAATGAAATGACCTCCTTCGAGGGTCTCCCTGGATTGGGCATGCCAAGGTACTAAATTAGTTTTGGCCATTCTTGGAGGAGAGGTCTAAGAACTTGGTGCTGAGAAACTACTAGTCCTCCCTGTGGGCAGCTGCCTGCAGGATTCCACAAGGATCTACATTGATTTCTCATACTTAACATCTACAGGAAGTTATCAAGGCAAATTTTACAGAGCCTTTGTATATGCTGATGATACCAATCTGTCTTTTTTCATTAGGTTGGTGGCAGACTGAGATTGGTAATGGACTGGAGGGAGCTTGAGCCAGACAATATGAAATTATTGCTTGGTTATGAGCAAATCCAGAAGTAAGTGTGTAGGTTATTCTAGATGGAGTTGCATTTCCATTAAAGATAAGATTTGTAGCTTGGAGATACTTCTGGATCTGGCATTGTTTCTTATTAGCTGTATCAGGGCTGAGCAACATGTGCCCCAGCAGATAGTGTTGAATTGCAACTTCCTCCATTGGCTGTGCTGGCTTAGAAATGATGGGATCTAGCATCTAGAAAGGCATACTTTCCCCATCCTTGTCCTTGATTATGGCTTGTTTAATAGAATCTTTTATCAGTGAAGGCTGATAGATCAGCATTGTGCTGACCTCTGCATAAATCAAAACTGGCTACTATGCTGTGGTAACATCCATATTGGACTATTGCAATATGTTGTGTGTGGGCTGTCTTTAAAAATGACTTGGAAATTGCACCTTGTCTAAAATCTAGTAGCCATTTGTGTGGTTACAGTGATTCTTCTCTGTATGGATTGCCAGCTCTAGAGGGTGGTGCTTTGCAAATACTGCTTGGACCCATGGATTCTCCAGCATGCGGTTCCTCACAGATCAGTCTTATTATCATCTACATAAAACCACTGAGTGAGAACATCTTGACTTTTGCAGCATGTTGCCATCATTATTGATCAGACAGAGCTCTGTTTCTCATTTTCATTTTTACCAGATGAGTCTGTGAATGTGCTAAATCAGTGCCTGGCTGCAACAATGGACTGAATGAGGGTTAGTCAGCTGAAGTTCAATCCAGAGAAGACTAAGATGTTGTTAAGAACAAAAAAATGTTGTTCTTTTGACCAGAGGAAGGCTACTCAATCTGGCTGGAGTTGCACTCCCACTGAAAGAGCAGTTTTGCAACTTGGGGATCATTTATTATTATTATTATTATTATTATTATTATTATTATTATTATTATTATAACAACATTTCTATGCTGCCCCTTGCTGAAGCCTCGGGGCGGCTTACAACACAATAAGATACATTGGATCATCCTAGAGTCATCTTTGTCCCAGTTCAACTCAGTGACAGTTCAGCTGTTGGCCCATCTACACCCATTTCTGCACAGGGGTCACCTTGCTTCAGTAATCTATGAACTGGTAATCTCTGAACTAAATTATTACAGTGCTTATTATATGGGACTGCCTTGAAGACTGTTGAGAAACTGAAGCTTGTATAGAATGGGGCAGCCAGATTAATAAATCAGATCAGAAGGTCCAAATGTGCAAGGCCAATTCTGGCCTGTGAGCACTGGCTGCTTTTATGCTTCTGAGCCCAATTCAAGGTGTGGGTTTTAATCTAAGGCCTTCATGACTTGGGCCACTATCTGACAGATTTCCTATCCATGTGGACACTGCAGTTGACATCTGAAGCCAATATGAGCTGTTCAGCCTCAGCCAGAGAAGGGTGTATGAATCCGAGACTCATTGCAGCTCACTCTGCATTTAATATAGTGAACATTAAATAAGGAAATTTCTTTAGTGAATTAATAGGTACCATTTATGCAAAATATTTTTTAATGAAAAGCAACCAAGATTCTTATGGGAGTTTAAAGATGAACGTATTTATTATGAAGTATGTTTTTATGGGCGAGAGTCCACTTCATCAGAGAAATAAAGTGCTTTCTTAAGGGAGGAGATTGTGCATTTAGAAAATGTTTGATTGTGGACAGCTTGCTGAAAATATCAAACCGCAGTGTACAGCTGCTGTGAAAAGTGTGATCAATTTTAGACATAACTAGGAAAGGAATCCAAATTAAAACTGTCAATATCATATTACCCTTATTCAATTCTGTGGTATGACTGAACTTTACATACTGTGCACAGCCCTAGTTCCCACACCTAGAGTTGGGAAAAGTGCAGAAATGGTGAATTAAAACGATAAAGATGCTCTAACAACCCCCCTGGGAAAGCTACAACATCTGGGACTGTTTTTTGCTTAGAGATAAAAGTGAGTGAGGAGAGAGAGGACAGAGTTGTACAAAATTATGTATCGTGTAAAGAAGGAAGATAGAGAAGCATTTTTTCCCCTTCCTGTACAAGAACTTGGGGCATCTCATGATTGGTGGGAGACTTCCTTGTGAACTGTAGGCAGCATTCATATGGACTCGGCCCCTATGGAAAACCTCAGTTAGGAACCTTCTATAGCTGAGATCTGTTCTTGGTGGGACATTTCCCCCACTTTCTAGTGTGCATATGCATGGCAGGCTCCTTCCTATTCCCTCAGTTCTCTTTTTGCTGCTGTAGTGGCAGCCTTCTAAGGAATCTTCTCACCTTGTTCTTGTCTTTATGCTGGAAAATCAGTATTTGCTGAGGTTAGATTTTTTTTTTTTGTATTTTCTTCCTATTTATTTTGGTATTTTGCATGTTTTGTTTTGTTCATGGTACACCCAAAGGTCTATTGCTCTGTCTCCTTTGTTTAGGGGAAAGATACAAAGTTGATACCCATTCATTTTGCCAAGCCTTCATGCAAGAGGCAAGGCATAATCAGGCTATGAAACTCTGAGCCATTCTTTGGGATCAGGCCTTGAGTGCAACAGAGCTTGCCAGGGGTTAGGTAGGATATCTGCAAAAATGTTCAAGTGCCTTTGGAACTTTGGAGATCCTTTCCCACTAAAATCTGGATCCATTAGTAGCTATGTGATGAAAGCCTCGATCGGAACCAAAGGCAAAGTCTGATGACAGCCTTAATAGCATCTCATACCAGCCTGCCAACACAAGGCCATTCATTGAACATTGCTCTGTCCAGAAAGCTGACTAAAAGGGCAAGAGTACATAAGTCATAGAGCCAAAGAAGAACAAGAAATTAAAAAGTTTTCAGTGTGGTCTCTTCTAGCCCTGGCTTTGACTCTGTTGATTTCAGTGCTAACACCAGCAATACCAGTACCTCCCCCATTACCTAATTCTCTAATTACAGTGTCCCTCCGACCATTTTTGGAATCAGCACTAATCATCCAGCCATTAGAGACCTTCTGATGAAACCTGTATATTGAAAGGGAATACTCAAGAGGTGTCTTCAGTCCTGATCCTACAGAAAGGAACTGAAATGAGGCAAACCTACAT
Organism: Varanus komodoensis; assembly: GCF_004798865.1. NCBI lineage: Eukaryota > Metazoa > Chordata > Lepidosauria > Squamata > Varanidae > Varanus > Varanus komodoensis. The sequence goes on along the minus strand of NW_025335727.1, from coordinate 14,226,384 downwards.
AATATGGTTGCCATCCTGCAGTTGAAGTGAATGGCTGCAGCCGGGACTTACGTGGTACTCTTTCTGCTCCATGATAAAAGTCCCCATAAAAACTTACAGAAGCTGCTGAAAATAGCTTCCATGTTTGGATTTGGTTCATATCTGCTACCTGCCTCTGGATGCTGCCTGTGGTGACCTGACCTGGGTTGAACTACTCTTTTTATATAAACCCTTTGCTCTGTATTGCCTGTTTTTTTGGATCTGACTAGGAATATTTGTGGATGCCGGCTCAGCTTTCCCATGTTTTGTACTGGGGAACTCCACTAGGCAGATGTTATTGCATGGAAGCCTTATTTGTTCCAACAGGCAGCAGACAGGCTACTGTGTGAACAAAATGCTGAAATAGATGAAATAGATGCTGAAATGTCTGATGTAACACTGTGTTTTTAATACAGAATACTACATATTCATGGAGAAACCTCAGACCTACTTTTCTAACTAAAATCATCATTACACATGTAAGGATTGTGTTTACATACATGCCTCATGAACCACAGATCTTTTGATACATTTATTTCTTTAAGAATCTCTTCTATTCATGGCTGCCACTTCCACATAAGGTGAGTACATTTTATACCCGAGACACTGATCACATTAATTATTGAAATATTCATTTATTGAGGTAGTTGCAATTTTAATGTGAACCAAATATTTTATTTAGTATATCTTGTGTTGATTTTGTTTGATATGATGCTAATGCTGTACTGTTATAGGGAGTCTTCTTTGAGTTCCTTGTAACAATACCTATTTTGCCAAAATAACTCACTTAAAGCAATATACAAAGATAGTCTGTTTTATTTAATTTTTAAATGATAGTTTGGGTTAAGTGAAACTACTAGATTTTAGTCAATTATTATTGGCAATTACCTTTCTTAACTCTTACCCTTTCAGCCTGTAAGATTTATTTTATTTATTTAAGGTATTTGTTTCTGACCTCTCCATGACTCAGGATAGTTTACATGAAATAAAAACAAACCCTTCAATTTAATACCACTACAAAGGTTAAAATAGACCATTAATCAAACTACAGATTAAGCAAAACTGCAGAAAATTTCCAATTTTTATAATTGGCAGTGAAAGTCCTAAAAAAGTGAAAAGCAAGGATGTAGAAAGAAGCCAGCAACTTATCAAGGAAATGGTGTAAAAGTTCACTAAAAGCTCCCTTTCAGGGTCCAGTAGAACTGTCTTCATACAGTGAGGAAATGTGGACACAGTCCCATCCATGGCATGCATATATCGAGTACACTGAAACACAAGAAGTCTTTAAGTCCAAGTCCAAGTAGTGCTGGTCCAAGTTGTGCTTCAAAGCAATGGTGGGCAACTTTCAACCTTCCAGATGTTTAACCTTCAAATCCCATGACACCACATTATTGACTGTGCTAGTTAGGGCTAATAGATGGTTGCATGTTACCCACCCCTTCTTTAAAGCTAAGAATGAGTACTTTGTATTGAGCCTGGAATCAGCTAAGGACACATGTGTACTGGGATGCTGGAGGTAGTTCCCTCCAGCAGAACTTTTGCCTCATGAAAAAAAGCAGAAAGCAGGACCTACATTCAGTGTAAATTGAAGTGTTTACATTGTTGTCCAGGACAATCCCACATGGGGTTCATTGTAGAAGTCAGTCCTGGAAATTGGATAAATCATGGGCAAGTATAGAAAATGCTTTTTCTCCAGAAAAAGAAAAGCTTATATCACCAAAAAAAAAAAAAGTAATTGATACGTAAAGCTCCAGGAAAAATTGTGAAATTTGTGGGCTTGAGTTTAGCCACTGATTTTAGTGGGTTTCCTCTAAGTATGGCTAGGTCTAGATATAACCCATTAACAGTTGCTTTTACATATCTGCTGCATTCTTTCTTATGTGGGACACATTTTAGTTGATAAAACAAGTTCAGTTAAACAAATCAGTAATGAGAGACATGGTTTTTGTTTTTGTTTTTTTAATGGAAATGGAGTGTGTTACAAAATTTTGAATTCAAAATTTTATGACATTAGGAGAACCGTAACAAAAGCTCAGACTATATTGAAAAGTGCATCTATTCAAGTATTTGTAACACTTTCTGTATGCATTTTAGATACTTGGATCATTTTAGGGAGCCATTTACTAGATTGTGCAGTTTATGTAGACTGGGTTTGTACAGTGTAATATGCTGTGGTGGCTTTGAAGCCAGCATGACTTAGGGGTTTGTATAAATCCGGTGTGCTTCCGGTGAGGTGCATCATAAACCACCCCAACAACCCATGGCTTTTACCAGGATTTCATGGCCTCTAAAGGACTCGCAGTCTTACTTAAACCTGGATAATTTACGCAGCGCAACTATCTATCTATCTATCTATCTATCTATCTATCTATCTATCTATCTATTTAAAACATTTTTTGCCGCCCCATTCGCAAAAAGCCTCGGGGCGGCTTACAAAATAGCCTGAGGCTTACAATAGCCTGAGATGCTAGAGAGCTGCTAGGCAAGAGATGCAGAAACGCTTGTCGCTCTGGGCAAGCACCTTTGATGGTTGTAACAAAATGCCAAACACCACATGCCATAGCTATAGAAGCTTGCCTGTCCATGGCTGCCAGATGAAATGACTGGGAGATGTGGCAGCACAGGGCAAGTTGCACTCTGATCAGTCTCCTCTAGAGGAGTTCAATCAGAGAATGGCTTGACTTCCTCGCTGTTGGGCCTTCTCTGCAGGAGAAGAGAAAAATGAAGCTTGTCCTCCTGGCCCTTTTCAGGGCAGAATAGATCCAGGAAAATGCAGCCCCATCACTTTGCACAATGGCCACTAAAAGTTGCCCTGCTGAGTGAGAGGGAGAGACTCTGTTGTATTGGGTCTCCTCCTGAGGAGGAGTGGCTTCCACACTGAGCATGGATGGGGTTGAACCACATTTTCCTGGATCGCTTCTGGCGAAGGCACAGAAGAATTTGGCTCAGATTCTGGTGTGTGTAAACGTGCTCATTAGCAATCCCTATCTTCCATGATTGCCTCCACCTTTTGTTTTGGGCCAGTGGTGTCAGTAGAGAAGCACCTTCTGCTGTTGCCACAGCCTGTCCTTTCAACTGGATGTAGTGGCAGGTTTCATCCATCACTTTGAGTAAAGCTGAAGCTATGAGTGGTCCCTGGGAGAACACCTTGATTCTCCAGTAGATGTCCCCTGGGATATCTGCAGGAAGGACTGATGGGGAAGTGGCTCCAGAGCCATGTTGTGGCTTATTTGTCTACAGGCATATTGAAAGACCATGGGGAAAACAAACCACACTGCTTAACTTTCTCGAAAGCATGGCTTCTTGTGACCTGCAAACTCGTCTATTCTCTTTTAGGTGCTAATGTTAACATACATAGTTCAAAAGATATAATGTGTTTTTGCACATCGTATGTGTTCCATCCTTAGGGGAGATAGTAGAGATTCTATTAATTTTTTTCTTTGTACTTGAAATTTGTCAACTTGCTTATCTACCTGATCAAATACTGACTTTAATTGAGAAACAGAAGTAGATCCTAGAGATTATTCTTCTTACTTTGACTTTCCTTAGCATTAGTGTCTTCTCCAGTGAGTCTTGCCTTCTCACGTTGTGCCCAAAGTAGGACAGCTGCAGTTGTGTCATTTTTGTTTCCAAGATAAGCTCTGGATTGATTTGATCTAGGACTTGCTTGTTTATGTTTCTGTTTGCTAAGGGTATTTGCAAAGTTCTCCTCTAGCATCATATTTTGGATGTATTAATTAGAATGAATTGGGTTGTATGTCGAAGATTGCTAGTGTATGGGTGATGGCATTGTTTTCCATATTTGTTGGAATATTCTTATTAGGATTCTGAGGAATTCTGTCTTTGCAGCGTGAAATCATTCTGATGGTGTCTATTTCAGGTGCTTTATTCCTTGCAAGTGCTTTTAGAGCAGCTTTCATCTCATTTTTTAATATTGTAGGTTCTTCCTCATACGATTGTTCTTCAAAGGAGTATGTTATTTTTTATCTCTTCTTCATAGTTCTTCCATATATAATCTCCATCAGATAGTTGCCATTTGGTCTTTCAACATTCTTCATCTGGGCTGGAATTTCCCTTTGATTTGTTAGTTCTTTTGGAAGAGCTATTTGGTTCTCTTTTGTGGTCTACATGCATCACACTAATGGGCCCTGCACCTGTGTGGAATCTGTTACCAGGAAGATTCAACAGCTAAGAGCATCTTGGCAAGAACAACTCCCTCACCCTGGTGTCCATATAAAAGGGAGGTGCTCCTACCATTTCCCCCAGTTCTTCTTCAGCCACCTTCAGTGTCCTGGATAGTTCTTTCTCTCTGACTAGCTTTTTCAGAGAATTTTATCTCCATTGCTCCTTCTTTCCCTCAATTTTTTATTTGATTGCATGCCTTTACTTCTTGAAAAACTACCTTTGACTTGCCACAGCAACAACAAAAAAGAAACTCTCTTTGTGTTCTTTTCTTTAGGTCTTCTTTTAATTTTTCTATTGCTTCCGTTCATCTTGATACTGCCTTCTTTGCTTTTCGATGGTGTTGAAGGTGCCATTCAGAAAGTAAATGAAGTGCAGCACTAAGTTGTCTCCAGCAGATGGGTATTTGCCTCCATTTCCTTTGCTTGGATGAGAGGCATATGGTTTACCAATGCACCTAAGATAGGGCTGACATTCCATTAAAAATACAGCGATTTTGAAAAAGCCTTCCTTGAGTAGCTTTTTCTGTATAGCTCATTATATTTCTGCTGTTACCATAGCTCATTATATCTGCCCATTCTCAACACATTCCAACCCTCAAAATCATCCCAGGACACCTCGTTTTTGTAACCCTAACCCTACCCTGGTGCACACCTCTAACCCTAATATAGGGCTAAAGTTCCAGTGGAAATAGGGTGATTTTGAAAAAGCCTTCCTTGAGTAGCTTTTTCTGCACAGCTCAGCATTTCTGCCCATTCTCAACACATTCCAACCCTCAAAATCATCCCAGGACACCATGCCAGGTGTCGTGATGGCTATCTCCCTGTTCAGATGGGGAGCCCACTGTGGTTTTTTACCAACACAAGGAACATGAAGCACAGCTGAAGTCTTCAGGCACAGAAACTGTCTTGAGCTGATGGCAGTAAATTAGTCTCTTTTAGCATTTCTGACTTTCCTGATTGGTCACTTGGTGCCAATTGCCATGGACAATACCACAGTGGTGTTCAATATCAACAATCAGGGAGGCACCCAGTTGATTCCATTGGCATGGATTGTCATTAGAATCTGAAACTTTTGTGTCAGTAGGCAAGTCTCCTTGACTGCTGTTCACATCAGAACGAACAACTTCCTAGTGGGCTAGTTGAGCAGAAGGAGTGTCAACATCCACAAATGGTGGATGTACCCAGAGACATTGAACAAGGTCTTCCAAGAGTTCACCAAGGTAGATTGGTATGGGAAATATGCTGGCAAAGCAATTTCCTGTTTTAAATGAAACAAGAACCTTTACAATTGGGACACAGCACCACCTTGTCCTTAGAAAAGACAAGGTATGGAGGACTTATCCATAGGGTACATAGTTCACTGAAGTTGTGAGTCAGTGTGATTGCCACCAAAAATGTCACTTTCCATGACAAAAGCTGGACATCAGTTTTAGCCATGAGCTTGAATGTGCTTGAGCCATAAGCTTCCTCATCAATGCTTCCCAGAAAATTGCCAAGCTCCAAGTTGGGGTTAGCAATTAAGCAGGCAGAAGAGTGTTCTTTAGTCATTTGAGGAAGCATCTACTCATCTTTTACAGACAACCAGTTAGACTTGGATTATGCAGTAGATAATTAGGTGAACTAGGGACTGCAGGTGGCGCAGTGGTTTAAACCGCTGTGCTGCAGGGCTGGCTGATCGAAAGGTCGCCGATTCAAATCTGCACAACAGGGTGAGTTCCCGTTGCTCCCAGCTCCTGCCAACCTTGCAGTTCGAAAGCATGCAAATGCACGGAGATAAAAAGGTACCACTTCAGTGGGCAGGTAACAGCGTTCCGTGCACTTCGGTGTTTAGTCATGCCGGCCACATGACCACGGAGACTGTCTGCTGACAAACGCTGGCTCCCTCGGCTAGGAAACGGAGATGAGCACCGCCCCCTTGAGTCAGACATGACTGGACTTAATGCGAAGGGGAAACCTTTACTTTCACCTTTTTAATTAGGTGAACTAATTATGGGTATTAGGTGAACTCTGATGGTTAAGGATTGCAGTCTGAGCTGGAGCATCATGACCAGGTAGAGAAGGATCTGTTCAATCATGCAGCTGTGAGAATCAAAGCATTGATCAACAGAGACAGAAAATCTTCCACTTCACAGCATATGACCTCCTGGTTGCCTTTCTCTTTGTGACATCCTTTCAAGTACTTGAAGAGTATTATCATACCACCTTACAGTCTTCCTTTCTCAAGGCTAAACATGCCCAATTCTCCTCATAGGGCTCTCTTCATAGGGCTTCTCATACTCCCTGGATCATCATTGTTGTCCTTCTCTGAACCCTTTCCAGCAGGTCTGTATCTTTTTAAAACTGTGGTGCCCAGAACTGGACACAATACTCCAGATGAGGCCTGACCAGTGCTAAATTGAGGGAGAATAGTATTTCATGTGATTTGAAAATGAAACTTCTATTAATGCAGCCCAAAATAGTACCTGCCCTCTTTGCAGCCACATCACAATCCTAACTCATATTCAACTTGTGATCTACAACAGTTCCTTTTTACTTGCAGTACTGTTGAGCCATGTATCCCCCATGTTGTAAAAGTAAATTTGGTTTCTTCTCCTGTGTGCATAACTTGGCATTTGTTCCTATTCAATTTCATTCTGTTGTTTTCAGCCCAGTGCTCCAACTTATCAAAGTCATTCTGAATTTAGTTTTTGTCTTCCATGATATTAACTATTCCTCCCAATTCTGTGTCATCTGCAAATTTGGTAAGTCTTCCTCATCCATATTATCAATAAAAGTGTTAAACAGCACTGGGCCCAGGACCGAGCCCTGCAGTAGCCCACTTTTTATCTTTCCCCAGTTTGAGAAGGTTTGCTAATCAGGATATCATGGGGCACTTTGTCAAAAGCTTTGCTGAAGTCAAGATATGTCCCCAGCAGAGAGGTTTCCAATCCAAACAAAGCAAAACAAAATCACCTTAGTCTGGCAGGATTTGTTCTTGATAAGACCATGCTGGCTTCTAGTAATCACTGCATTTTTTCAAGTTGTTTACTGATTGATTGCTTTATAATCCACTCCAGAATCTTCCCAGGGAGTAATGTCAGACTAACTTGTCTGTAATTTGCAGGTTTTTTTCCTTTCTTGAAGAGAGGGACAACATTAGCACTGCTCCAGTCATCTGGCACTTTCACTACCCCCCATGATTTTTCAAAGACAATAGACAGTGGTTCTGAGAGTTCTTCTGCCAGGTCCTTTAGGACTCTAGGATGGAGTTCATCCTGGGGATCTGAAATCATCCATCCTAATTAGAGGAACCCTGACTGTTTCCCTATCAATCTCAAACTGCTATCTTGCTCCTTCAGCTTGTACTTCCTCTTCATCAGGAAAGTCATAAATCCTCTTTTGGGAGAAGACTGAGCCAAAGTAGGAATTGAACACTTCTGCCATTTCTTTGTCATTGTTAGCATTTTGCTATCTGCAATGAGCAGTCAAACCTCTACTCTTTCCTCTGACTTTTCCTATAGATATATTTGAAGAACGCTTTTTTGTTGCTTTTAGCATCCCTCCCTAACCTCAGTTCTTTCCTAGATCTAACCTTCCTG